>NC_077234.1:228678656-228879971 GCF_027887165.1 Monodelphis domestica | reverse complement strand
AGAGAGAGAGAGAGAGAGAGAGAGACACAGAGAGAGAGAGAGAGAGAGAGACAGAGAGAGACAGAGAGAGAGAGACAGAGACAGAGAGAGAGAGACAGAGAGAGAGAGAGAGAGAGAGAGAGAGAGAGAGAGAGAGAGAGAGAGAGAGAGAGGAAGACAGACAATGCTCACCAAACTCCATCATGTTTTCCTCCCTGTGTCCTAAGTTTTTTCTTCTCTCATGATATTGTCAGCTCTGATGGGTTCTATGATCCTCTCTCTGCAGGTGTCACAAACCTACCTCTACAGCCCTCTTCCTCTCCTGAGTTCTAGCTCTGCATTATTACCAACGTTCCCCTGGCTACTTTTATCTGGATGTCACATACTGGTCTCAGATTCATCATATCCAAAACCACCATTCATCTTTCTCCTTAAACCCAGTCTTTCTCTTAGCTTTTCTATGTCTGTTGAGGACATGACCATGCAGGCTCTGAACTTTCTCATCATTCATAGCTCTTTTCCCAGATCCAATTAGTGGCAAAGTCTTATTGAATTTACCACCACAACAATTCTCAAATCTTTCCCCTTCTCTCCACTCACAAGGCAATGATCATAGTTCTATTATTTAATAAGATATCTGTATAGTCTTTTGTAAACCTTAAATTGCTATGTAAATGCAAACTACTAGTAGTAGTTTACACCCTTGTCACTTTTATCACTGAACATTATAACAATCTCCCAATGCTTTCCTGGCTTTTAGTTTCTTCATTCTAATCCACCTTCATACAACGGAAAACTTTTATTCCTAAACCCTAGGTTTGACCATGTTAAACTCCTACTCAAGAAGCCTCCATAGCTCCCTATTGTCTCTATAATGTTTTATTAATTCCATTTGGTAATTAAAACCTTTCACTATCTGGTTCCAATCTATCTTTCCAGGCTGATTATCCTTGCTCTCCCATAAATACCTTACATTTTAGCCAAACTGGTAATAATAATAGTAACTAATATTTAAAATCTGCAAAGCCCCTTACAAATATAATCTCTAGTATTAAAACAGTTCTGGGAGATTGGTACTATGAAGAAACTTGGGCAGAGTTGAAGTGATTTACCCAGGTTCACATAGCTGAGCTAATAAGTGTTGGGGGGATGGGAGAATTTGAATAGAGATCTTCCCAAGTCCAGAGCAATGAGGTAGCCCACTGGATAAATTGTCTGGCCTGGAATCAGGAAGGAATCAGGAATCATCTGCCTGAATTCAAATATGGCCTCAGACACATCTTAGCAATGTGACCCTGGACAAATCACTTAACTCTTTACAGATGAGTTTCCTCACCTATAAAATGAGCCAGAAAAGGCAATGGCAAACCACTCCAATGTCTTTGCCAAGAAAACCCCCAAAATAACTGTTTTTTTTCCAAAGTAAAATACTATATTTATTGTACATTTTTTTCTTAACTCTAGGTGCAACACTCTATATTTACTACACCACCTGGTTGCCCATATTCACTGAATGCAACATTCCGAACCTCTGTTGCATCCTTTTTTTAAAAACTCTTACCTTCTGTCTTAGAATGCATACTGTGTATTGGTTCCAAGGCAGAAGAGCAGTTAGGACTAGGCAATGGGGGCTTGCTCAGGGTCATACAGCTGGGAAGGGTCTAGATTCAAACCCAGGACTTCCCATCTCTAGCCCTGGCTCTCAATCCACTGAGCCACCCAGCTGCCCCTCCACCTCTGCTTCTGTCAAAGCTTTCACCCATATTTAGAGGACATTCACTCCCAAGTGCCACCTTTTGAAGGGCACAGCTCTCACCAAGACTCAGCTCAAGTAATATCTTCTATAATAGGACTTTCCTGATTCCCTCAGTTGCTAAGGGCACCTCCCACTTCCCCAAAATATTGCAAATAATACAAAATAATGCATTTATAGTTATCTTGTATTTATTCATATTTCCTTATCTGTCTACCTGCTCCTCTTCAAGCCTCCTTCCCTCACTCTCTAATGGAAGCTCCATGAGGGGAGAGACTCTCTGTTTGGATTCATATTCTCTAATAGCACTGTATTAAGTACTTAACTGATGCTTATGAAATACTTTTCCAATTGAATCAAAGCTGAGTCCTACTTGATTCCCATCCTGTGATCTCAACTTGATCAAGGCAAAAATTCTCAAGATTACACTTGAGACTCCAGTCTGGGAATTTTTCTGATTCAGAATGTGGTGACTAAAGAATGATTTATATTCATGTTTGTACATGTGGTCTGAAAGCATGAGATAATTTAAGGAGGATGGCAAATATAAATTGCATAAAGTTCACAATATGAAGTGATTCATTCTAGAAACTTGGTTCAAATCCTGTTTGATAAATACAAGCAAAGTGACTGTACCCTAAATTTTCTCATCCTCCTGCTCTTGGGCAGAAAGATCAAAAGCACCGTTTGAGTTGGCTAAAGGCAATGGGATATTGCAAGTTAACATTGGCATCCAGAGCTGAGTAAATACCCTAATTAATATTCTGTCTACTCCTAACCAGTTCCATCAATCTCTTTGATTGTTAGGCCAGAACAAATTACCTAAAAATAAACCAACAGTTAGCCTACTTTAAAAAATTACATATAATTACATACATAAATACATACATAGAAAATACTTTATAAAATTACAAGTCTCCATTCAGCACATTGAAGGTATCATGAAGAAGAAATCTCTCTTGTGGCTAAAAAACTGGAAGATGGTTGACCAGGTCCTAAATATGAAATTACAGATCTCGTAAATCAAAAGCTCTCCTCCATTCTAGTTATTCAGGCTATTTTCGTTCTATGACCTAATCACTTTCCTCTTCTTACTCCCTTCCTTTGAAATCATTACAAGTGACAGCTGAAAAAGACCTCAAAGAGGCCGCTGGTCCAGCTTCTTGATGGGAAAGATATCATTATTCACATTTTACAAATGATGTTCTGGAGGCCCCAAAAGGTTAAGTGATCTAAGATTACACAGATGAAATATAATGGGAGGTAAATTAGAATTGGGGCTGTAAAATTTAAAATTATATCTTAATAATAAAAATATTATCTTTTAGGAGGTTTATTAAATGATTATTAGAAATCAAGGATAAAGAGGATACAAAATAAAAACCACATGCCCATGGCTGATCAGCCAGTTCAAACACCTGCCTTACCACCATGAAGATTGGGACAGGAAGTAAGGAGGAGAGACCCTTTACATCCTTGCCTAATATCCCCTGTCTACAGGAATTACATAACAACAGGAAGTCAATGGGCTCCTGGGAAATGTAGTTCTTTTTTCAGGGTAATAGATTTTCAATTATACAGGGCCTTCAGTCCTATCCTCAAGGACCCTCCCTACCCTACCTGGCCCAGTTTATTTATTCTTATTCTTATATTATATTTTATCTCTGCAACTCCTTACTCGCTCCATGGCAACCAATGCGATTAAGACCCATCCCCAGAGAACCTCAATTTAACATATTTTTATAGGAACACATGGTATAGTGGAAACAATGTTGAGTTTGGTGTCAGAGGCCCTAGATTCCCATCCTAGACTGCCTGCATGAGCTTGGGCAAGTTAATCTTTCTACACCTCAATTTCCCCAAATGAAGGAATTAGACTAGTTGTTGATTGAGGAGGTGGTGGTTAGAGGACATCACAGATGGGTCCCTTCCACCTCTGATCCTAAATTATTTTGTTAATCATTTAATCCAAAGTAGTTAGCATTTATAGGAATTACTCTTATTGGGAACACAATGAAGTTTATGATTGGAGTGAAAATCTAGCAAGCAATGGGGATGGGAGCAGGAAGGAGGCAATTTCAAATTTCCTTTCAGGTGGAAAACAGAATCTGTTTCAGACAATGGAACACTGAGCTTGCCCAGGTGAAAAGCCCCTCCTTGCCTGTGTGTGTGAGTCCACCATGAACATCAAGCCCTCAGAATTCCTTTTCTTCTCTTCCCTCAGGCTGCCCACTTGGTCTAACCTGTTAAATAGTCTGAGGGAACAGAATTTATGTGTGTGTTTTCAATTCTTCTCTATTTGGACTGGGAGAAGCAGTTTAATCTTTGAAATATGTGTTCCCATAACAAAGGCTGGACTCACATAAAAATTGCTCACATCATCCTGTGAGCCAGAAACCGACTGAAGAGGCTTTTTGGAAATCCCCACAAGGTGTGTGTACTTATTCCTCATTCTGCAAAACCATTTCTTTAATGAAATGCAATATTGAAGAGTTGCCAAAAATCGATGCTCTCCTATCTGCCCAAACATATGGTAGTTCCTTTCTAGCCAATTAACTTCCAATGAACTGGGGAAGGATTGTAATAACCTGCATTCTGAGCCCTCTTTGTGCTCAGCCTCTCCGATGTGTTATCTCAGCATTGGCTTCTCTCAGAAGATCAAAAAAAGTGGAAGCTTGTAGACTTGTCTCAACTTGGAGAAACCCAGGAAGGCAGGTTACTAGAATTCAGCTGGCTGTTTGTCAGGTCATCCTGGTTAGATTTATGTCACCTCCTCAAATTCAAATGGAGAGGGGGCAATCTTCAGTTCTCCCTTGGTGAAAACCAGGCAGCAATCACCATCTCTCCCCACCCCTTTTTCCTTTGAAAAATTCCATTGTTCCTAGAATGGGGGAAGAGTGTAGAAGGCACTGCTTTCCCAGGGTTCACCAGTCAGAATTACTGCTATGTTAACCTTGCCTTGGGGGAGGTTTCCTCCATCAGGAAGTGTGGTATATGTTCAGTTTTACGCTGTCTGAAAAGCAGCAAGTTTTTGTGTTTCCTGAAATCTTGTTCCAAACATCGTTATTAAATGTCTCAGCAACCATACAATACATTTATGACTTTTTTCCATCCTCAAGGTCAATAGACAAGTTTAACTCAGCATCATTTGCTACTAATTTGCTTTTTTTTAAATTCCCATTATTTTGGAGGTTAGGTGATACTGTTAAGCATGTGAGAGTCTTGTTTTTTAATGTTATAAGTGGGAGAAGGTTTCCAAGAAGGAGGAAAATTTGAATGGTGTTTGGCTTTCAACCGTTCAGCATTTATTTCCTGGAATTCCATAATTAATAATTTGAAGAATCTAAAAAGGAAAATTTCCTTTGACTACTGGAGTTGCTCGTGTAGTTGTTCAAATAAGCTCCATCTGAAGCTTTCTGGTGAACTTCAGGAGATCCAATTACACACCTTGGAATTCTACTGGGACATTTCTTTTAATGGTTATAAAGATGGAGGCCCCACAGACACTCTCTGCTTTACCATCCATCAGAGGACATGCCCCCTTTGAACTGACCCCAGTTTAAGAGTGGCAAATAATCTCAACCCACCGGAAGGAGACATGACTTAATAGGATGAGTGAGAGAAATTCCTTGATGTCAAGAGACCTCAAAGCCACAGAGGTTATCTCCAATGCTCAGGACATAGAATAGATGAAGCCCAGATCATTCCAGTGGAGCCCCAAGTGAGCTAGTTATCTCTGTTCCCTAGCCTCAGGCTGAATCTTTAACCCTAGCTAATTCATAAATGCAGGCTACTGGTCCCAGGGGAGGATGGATAAGGAAGCAGGGGACAAGAAAATCCCATCATCACTAACAGAAAAATGAACCAAAGGGCTGATTCTACAGTTGGTGGGTTAGCAAAGTTTCCTTTACACACAGATCACAATTTCTAATCCAAAAGGTTTTCTCCTTTGTTACATTTCTGTGATGATAGCAAATCATCAAAAAACCATCAAATGTGCATGGTTTCACTCACTAAAAACCATCTTGACACTGTTCAAGAAGCCAGACTGGTCTTTCCAGGATTTCATCAAATTGCTCAGTCATTCAAATTGCATGCTGACAAAATAGGCTAAATACATTTTTCAATGTCATTCTCTTGAGCAGATTTCCGCCTAGGGGTAGGCATGGGAGGGACTCTCCCAAGGTGTTATCTGCAGAGAAGTCCAAAAAAGGACACTTCTTAGAATCATTTTTTAAATAAAAATAATCTTTTAGTGACAGAAAATTCTTCTTGCTGTTGAATGGAGGCATATATTTTGTGTCAAGTTAAATTACATGTCATATAATAAAGGTACAAAGATTCAGGTGGAGAATAATATACAAGAAGCCCAATTTTCAAATGTAGAAGGGTACAAGTTTCAAACCTTAGACTAGCATGTACAAATGGTTCATCTTATCTCAGCTACTCCATCACTGCTAAAGATTCAGCTATCATTCGGGCTTCTATTACAGACTCACACATGACATTCCTTAAGCTAAACAAATTAACTTATAGTTAATTGTGATCATCTTTAATTTATCAAACCACACCATATTAAGACAATCTCTAGTAAATCAGATGATCTACATTTTAAAGTACAATAGAGTCCCCTCTCTGTATCTGCTGATTCAGTTACTCATGGTTAGCCATTGAGGGAAAATGGATTTAGATGAAGCTGAGTTGCATGAAGTCATCAACCTCAGTCTCTCTTCCAGAATCACTGAAGTCCAGGGGCAAGACAAAAGTCAGGAATGCTGCTGATGACTCAGGATGCAATGGATGGTCTTGGTGTCCTTGATGTCTGACCAAGTTCTAAGTGCTCCACTGCACCTGCTTCAGCCACCTTCATGGCCCTTGGAGCAAATTGTTCCCATCTGCCCATTCACATGCTTGAGGTGGACACCTCTTTAATTCACTGATGGATCTCTTGCTTACCCACAACCTAGCTTGGTTTGTCTCCCGAGAAATTTTACAGCTTGTGGTTACTCTGCATGCTACAGCTCCTTGGAGCCACAAATGAGAGTTCGGTGAAAGGTGGACCCCAAAGATAGATGAAGAGCCCTGAAAAGGGTTCAGTAAGCCTTCGCTCCAGAGGGGCCAACCCTTCTGGAATACCCTATATTTGAAAGGACCATGGAAGAAAATGAGGAAGGTGGGGCTTCTAGGGGTGGGTTGCTTGACTGGCATTGCTAAGTGCCTTCCTTTGTTAGGAAGTCTCAATCCTAGATGGTTTACAGTGTATGGTTGCTTCTTGGAGCTACAGGTGAGAGATGAGGGTCACATAGACACCAAAGACAGGTAATCAGCCCTGAAAAGGGGTCAGTAAGCCCTCACTTTAGAGGTGCTGATCCTCCTTGAACACCAATACACTCTGAGAGAGAATATAGTATGTTATAACATACAATTTACTTTATTATTGTTGTATTTAATGTTGGCAATATCTTATTGTGTGTTTATCAATTAAACTTTATTATATATAAGTATGAGAAATAAGTAAGCATAAGAAAATATTTGGAAGTATAAGAAATATATGGATGTATAAGAAGATATAAGAAAATCACTTTACATAGGCGGTCAGCAGATGTTTACTTATATCTTCAATTTCAGTCATCTATGGTAGTTTTTGGAGCATATTCCCCCTAGATACAGGAGTCCTATTGTACTATGATCATTTACCCTATAACTAGCAAAAGAGAACATCTTTTGTTGTTCTTTGTAGATAATGGTAACACAATGCACCTTCTCTTTTCTCTCTACACTGTCTCCCTTCATGACCTTCTTCTACCACCTCTTTTTGGATGATTTTAAGATTTATGTCCCTAGTTCTGATCTCTCTCCCAAACTCTGGGTTAGAATTTCCAAATACAAACTAGATAGATCTACCTAAAGGTATTCCATAAGAACCTGAAGCTTTACATGTCCATCCCTTAGTTTATCATCCATCCTCTCTTCTCTCATAAATTTACCATATCTGTCAATGGTACTTCTATCCTCTCAGTCTCCTTAGGTTCTTTCTTTTTAGTTTCTATCCAAATACTCACCAAGTCCTATCAATTCTGCCTATACAGCATCTCACATCTCTTTAATATTCCCTTTTCATTATGTTAATTCAAACCCTCATTAGGAGAGATAATTGATCAGAACTATTGCAGCATCTTATAACCTGTCTTCCTACTATCATCCTCTTGACTTTCTGGTCATATTCATCCTATTCATATTGTTGTATCATATTCCTAATACATCTCATTGCCACTTACAGTCTCCTGGTGCAAAGAAAGGAAAATATTCATCCATATACTCCACCCCTTCCAGTTGTTTGTTGATTAAACAATATTTAGCTAGGCAAGTATTTATTACCTAACTATCAAACTCCTCAGTCTGGTTTCCAAGGCCCTATTTAATCAATAATTTCAATTGGTGTTTCTATTATTGTCTTATATTATGCAGGTGTCCCTTCCAAATCACAGGTGTTAGCGGGGCAGTGTCCCTGCAATATAGAAAATCCACATACAATTTTTTGGTCCTCCCCTCCAGAGAAGTATGATTTTTTTTCTTTTTCTTTGACGGGGTATTTACAGTGCCTTATATGCATTTATGTTACTTAACTTTTTAAGATATCTCTACATTTCTAGCTTCTAGCTTCTGCTAGCTTTCACATATTCACAAACTTTTATTTATTTTAACTTTTAAAAGAAATTGTGTATATGGTTTTAAAAGATAAAATATGTTGATGTTGTAAAATATTATACATATTTTTCTGCAGTTATGAGTTTCTAAACTTTTTCTGTGTCATCCGCTGACCTTCACATATGGTCTATGACTTTCCCAAAACACCAACATTTCCACTTAATTTTTCATGCCGACCCACAATATATGAAAACCACAATGGGAAAAGTCACTATGTAAAAGAGATGCCTTTAATTCTTAAAATATACTCAAATCTAGCCAAAATGGATTACTAGACAACTCCCAACCATGTTTCAGGCTCTCCATCTTTGTTGTCATCATTCCCTATATCTAGACTACTTTCCCTCTCTCTTTGTATCTATTGACATCCTACTCCAACTTGAAGCCCCACGTTCAAATGCCATTTCATCCAAGAAGTCTTCCTAATGATCCAAGCTGAAAGTGATTTTCTCTTCATTTGATTTCAGGAAACTTCACATTGCTTCTATACAAATTTGAACTCATGTGTAATAAACATAAATATATACCTAATGTTAATAATCATAAACTTGAGTTTCTTATATGTCTATGTGTGTATCTATACAGAAGGGCATTACACATTTATAAGGTCCTGCCTCCTTTATATCTGGACAGTTTGGCTACCGAAAGGGACAAAAAAAGATCATTTATGTAAGGAAATCAAGGATAAAATTAGCTTGAGAAGAAATATTTTCTCCGATGAATGTTAAGGAGAGACACAGATTGTCCTAAGGGGACAGATTGTTCAGATGGGGAAGGAAGAGAGAAAAGAACCATTTATTATGTATCACTATATGGCATCATGCTCAGCCCTTTACAAATATCCTCAAAACAACCTTGGGAGGAAGTTTTACAGTGAAAGAAAAAGACTAGGCTAAGTACTCTCTAACCAAACTCTGACCTTGTTTGGTGGGCAAGGCAAACCGAGGTCTCAGATTCAGCTGGGGACCCAGATGGAGACTCAAACCCACAACAGAAAAGGACACCCCAGGTCACACAGCAAGTAGGGCTCTAAAACAGAATTCAAACTCAGATTTTCCTGACTCCAATATTCTATCTGTTGCACCTCTTACCTGTCCCAGCAGAGGCAAGAAGAGATGGTGAAATGGTAGCTGATTAAAGGATGAATGAGCAGCAGAAGGCAATAAGAAAAGCTGCTTACAGAATAGAGACACTTCCAGGACGAAGGCTGACCAGGAGGCTTAAACAGCTGTTTTGCTGGGCAGTGTTGTTAGAATAGAGGCATGGCTTTCCTGAAAACTTATTTGTGGAAGAAAACCCAAATCAGCTGAGAGCTGACTGAAGTCGGATGGGCTTACAGCTCCTGAAAGGCTTTTTGAAGAGAGCTAGGTGAACTCCTTGCTCCATCTAAAGTGCAGAAGAAGAAACTTTTATCTATTTGGCTTCTATACTTTCAGCAGGAGAAACAGGAGGAAAGAGAGCTTTTGCATCCATTTTGCTGTGAGAAGAAATGTGACTGTACTGATGGAGACAAAGCAAAACCATCCTGCATTTTGAGGCGCCCCTTGCATGGCCCTATCTATGGATTGAGATCAACTTTCCAGGACCTGAGACAGATGTGAGTCCTTGGCCATTCTTTAGTGTAAGAGAACTTAAGCTCTGGTAAGTTGCAGCTTGTCCTTGCTTCAATAACCTGAAATCAGAAGGAAAATGGTTTTGCCCAGTGGAAGAGCTGTAAGGATCAACTGCACTGCACTTGGTATACACTGTTCTTTAAACAGACCAAGGACATCAAGTCTTCCACGTAAAATTGTGAGTTTCTCTGGGCACACTGGTTTCTCCCAAACACAGCCTCTCTGATCTGATTGCGTTGGTGGGAGATGGGTGGACTGCAGTATTCTGATTATTCTTGCTCTTTCCTTCCACAGAATAAAAATGATTATTTTTGCTTTTTCATTTAATAAATGTTTCATGTTTAGGTGTCAATGACATTATTGTGCCTAATTGATTTCTATAAATAGGAAGCATACGAGTAAGAGCCTGGGAAGTATTGAAGCCTCACACACATACCCAAGACCAAGTAGTCACAGGGCCAAGCATGTGGCTGAGAGTGGATTTCCCCATTACTTTGAGCTTGAGAGAATTGCAGTGGTAGTTTCAGGATCAGAGATTCGGCCAACACCCACTCTAAGAAAGCCAGTGTGGAAGCATGTAGAACTGGAGGCAATCCAGAGACAATAAATGGATGCTTCCTTAAGCGCACACTCATAGGCTACCCTTGGCCAGGCAAATGGATTGCTTCTGTTATGATCAAAATTCTATGGAAACTGTATTGATTCATAATTATTTTTAAACAGTGAAAAGAGATTTGGAGAGAGAAAAGGCACATAACCACGTGGACAGCTAGTCATCTAGCTAACCCCAGCTGGCTGCTCATCACGTGTCTTCGTTCACTCCTGCTGCTTGGCTAGAACAGAGAGAGCAAACGTCCTCGACCCATAACTTATAACCCCCCGGGACGACTTTTTCTGGGTCACCCTGGCTGTACAGACGACCTCGGTCTGGGTCAGAGGCCAGTTTTTTGCACCCCAGGAGTCATGGGACAAGAGGTAAGCAGCTTCCAAACTCCCAGAGTCCTCCCATAATATGTAGGTACCCCCCTTATCCAAATAAGCATCAGGCTTGTTTTTAATCCAATCAAGCATCAGGGTGAGACCAAAATGGAATTTCAAAACTTTTTTTTTAAAGGAAAGAGGATTTATATTAAATTCTCACAGTTCTAAGGTCAGGTTAAGTATATATCAATTGTGTGTATTATCTCATAAATTGGATGAGTTACCATGAGCTGTAGCATATTACAGTCAAAATATTATACAGCATAAAGAAGCTAAGAAAAAAATAAAATGGACCTGTCATATGGAGAGAAGGAGAGATAATTGATGGACAGCATAGATGCCCCACTGATATCCTAAAGAAATTTTAAGGAAGGCTCTCAAGGTCACTAGTATTAAGAATATTACATTAAAAGATCTTTGAGGAGAGATTTTTGTTTCTCTTGTCTTTGTATCTTTCCAGAGTGCAACAAAATATTGCTGTATTACGTTGCTCAACTATTGGTTGTTGAAGGAACATTGAATCCCTAAATTTTAAAGCTTTTTTTTTTTTTTTGCTTTGGCCATTTTTCAGTTGTGCCTGACGTTTTGTAACCCCATTTAGTGATTTCTTAGCAAAGATACTAGAGTGATTTGCCATTTCCCTTCTCTAGGTCATTTTATAGATGAGGAAATTGAGGTGAACAGGAGTAAGTGACTTTTCCAGGGTTGCCTAAGTATCTGAGGTCAGATTTAAAATCAGGAAGATAAGCCTACCTGACTCCAGGTCCAGCACTCTGAACTGTGCCACCTTGCTTCCCCCTAAACAATTCTCCCTGGATTACATATCTTGAAGCTATATTTTATTTAAACTCAAAGCCTAACCATGATAAGAAAAGAAAAGCATCTATCCGATTCACGATGTACTCTCTTCTAGTAGATTTGTTTTATTTGAAAAATAGAGTCCAAACATTAATTTTCAATAAGGTGCCAACATTTACACAATGTGCTACAATTTTTTTAAGCTGACATTGTTATGCTGTCATTCCAAAACCAAATGAAAATAGATCTCAGAGTTCTCCCATGGGTTCATTTCCAGCATACCCAGGACATAAGATGAATAATATTCCAGTGGCAGTTAGTTTGGGATCTGGTTAATCTCACCCAGGTTGGGTACGTTCACTAGGCTTCTAGTATAAATGTCAGAAGCCGAGTCTAACAAAATACTGTTCATGCAAAATTAAAATACAATACTTAACTTGGGTCATGATTCAAGATTTCTCATCCATTTGGCTTCTCATCTTTTCCAGTCCCGAGCCCTGATATTAAGTAGTGAGATGAATTTGTATGTTAAAATTACATTCTGAAGTAATTATTCCTCCCCAAAGATGGTCAAGCCATGCTAACCTTTCAGCTTTGTAGCTTTTATGAGTGTGAAGGCTGACATACATTGATAATGTCTCTTTTGCTAAGATTTCAGAGACTTTTTTCTGAGTTGCCTTGGCCAAAGAATTCATCAGTCCCCTAGAAGCAAGCCAAGTAGTGATGAATCTCTGTAGGTAGCTTTTCCAGCATGGAAGAATCTGCCAGAGTTCCTGTTCCACTGGCATAGTCTTCATTGCCTGAAGGTCAACCTAACAATGGGAAAAGGAATCTGAGAGTAGTTTGAAATTGAGTCTAGAAAAGTCAAATAACCTTATTTGTTGATTAGGGTGGGAGTTTTTTTCAGAAATGTATCTGTCAAATGGTATACAACCACTTCATTTCCAGAGAATCCATTTACTCGAGAGTAATTTGTCTGTTTTTCATTTGCCATTAGTTTGTCCATGAATGGACTTCTTCAGAGGAAGAAGGTGGGAGAGATGAAGGAAGAGACCTCGGAGATCATCTAGTCCAGCCCCCTTATTTTACTGTCGAAGAAAATGAGGTCCAGTGAAGGGAGATGACTTTCCTAAGGTCCCACAAGTAGCCAAATAGCAGAGCCAGAATTTGAACTCAGGTGTTCTGTATCCAAATCCAGCATGCTTTCCATTGCACCATGGAAAAGATTGAACTGGGGAATTTGACTGCTAGTGTCTTTATTGCATAAAATTCAGGCAAAAGAACCAGGTCACCCTTGCAAACAAATTTAAAAGTATTTGATCCTGTAAATGAATATACACCAACCTAAAAAACCTACATTCCCTTATATTGTAAATATTAATTTCTTCTGACTCACCTCCCAGAATTCTAGGATGCTTCTTAAAGGGATTGAAATATCCTATGTGTCTACAAGAAATAGCCCCAGGATTCCCCCAAGAACTGGCAACTCAGCACTAGCCAAGTTACCAGTGTAAATTTTCAAGAAAATAGGAACGGAGAGAAGCCGAATTATTTTAAATGGTACAGAGAGGCAATTAATTAAGCTCTCTCTTCCTTATTATTCACCTTACTCCAATTATTCAGATACTGGGTTTATTCTGAGGAGCTGTGAATGAAAATAAATCTTGTAGACTTACTGATATTTGCATGTCCCATCATTGCTGAATTGCACCTTTTAGAAACTAAACCCAGAAGGCTTTAACTAAAAGTGGTTCTGGATGACAGAAAATCATACGATGGCTCATTCTAATTCACATTGAGGGTATGGCATGGTCTAAGGGTGGAGAGTAATAATTTCATGCAAATGACAAGGAATCAATTAAATCAGCTATGGATTTGCCACCCCTACCTTTACTTCTCTTCCTCCAAGTTTCAAGATGCTTCAATTTGTCCACTATAAGACTGAAACCACAATTTAAAAACATTAAGCATGGGCCCTCAGGAAAGTCATAATTTTTACAACAAAGGCAGTTGTTGAAGGGCTTGAAGGTTATTGATAGAGCAAAAAATGGGGTCCTATCTTCACAAAAAAAAAAGTTTTAAAAATTTATTTATCGTCTTCTGGACTTTTCTATAACGAAGTAGTTTTCCATGTTTTGTGAGAGGGAGCAGAGGGAAAAACCAGGACTGACTGATTTGGGTCAATGTCTTGACCTCTCCCACAAAAATATACCACTGCCATGGTTTTATCCAAAGTGAAAAAATCTAATGTCTAAAATCAATCTGAAATGCCAAGATTAGAGATTCCATGTCTTGGAACGTAAGGCAAAGGGAGGGAAGAGATTCGTAGTAGGGACAATTGAGTATCTAGTTCTTCAGGAAAATTGAGTCAGAAAAGAGTAGGAATGGGTCCAGAAAAGAAAAGGCCACAAAGGAAAATAAAAGGAGTAATTTGACAAATTCCACCTAAGATGGTTGCACCACTGTTTCATCCTGAAGACATCTTAACCTTTTGACCCCAAATGGGAAAGGAAACGTATGTTCTATTTACTTTACATTTCAAGGATACTCATCCTATAGAAAAGGGAACCAGGAGGTTGAAACGAGACCAATGCTCCCGAGATTTCAGTGGTCGATTTGAAAGAACATACTGAAACTGCTGGTCCAGGTTGCACTCCAGAGAGAACAGAATGCGAAGGATTTATTATCTATTTAGAGACTCGTTCTTATTTTTATTTTCTCATCCGGTTTAGAGTGGCTTTCCATTATGAACCTTTACTTTATTTGAAAATGGTAATTTAAAAAGATCTGGGGAATTGGGGGGGTGGGGGAACTGGGTGGCTCAGTGGATGGAGAGTCAGGCCTAGAGACGGAAGGTCCTAGGTTCAAATCTGGCCTCAGCCACTTCCCAGCTGTGTGACCCTGGGCAAGTCACTTAACCCCCATTGCTTACCCCTTACCACTCTTCTGCCTTGGAGCCAATACACAGTATTGACTCCAAAACAGAAGGTATGGGTTTGAAAAAAAAATAAAATAAAATAAAATAAAAAGATCTGGGATTTTAAAAAAGGTACTAACAGTGGCTAATCTATTTTGATGATATATGCCCCATTTGGAACTTAGAACAAGTTTTCATCGTATGCTGGTGTCAGGAACTGTTCTAACACATCAAAAGCATTTCTGTTGTCCCATGTTGAACTTAAGAATTTAAGAAATTTAATTAAACTGCATTTAAGAAAATTTAATCAACAGGAGTAAAGAAATTAAGTTAATGCAACCCAGATTCAAATAAATCACCAGCTTTGGATGCCTTCAAAATAAGAATGTATTTCTTTCTATAGAGGATAATGCCATCCAGAATCAAACTCAAGAAATCTTTCATAGTGCAGTTTTAAGATCGAAGTCTTGCATAGAGAAGAGAGTCATTCTTCTAAAAAAAAAGTCTTTGATTTTAACACTCGGCCATGATGATGGCTATGCAACAACTGAGTGACCAAAATATGTGAAAGAGAAAAAGACTTTCCAGGAGTGGATTTCTTTCCATTCTTACATCTTTAAGTCTCTCCAAATTTAATTTTTTAAAACAAAATAAGTAACAAATGTCTTTTTATGATTCAGTAACAAAGCAACAAAACTTCAGTTACAAATAAATAAAGAGATTTACATACTTATTCCTCTAGGCTTTTGAATTTGAAGCTTCCCATTTGTTCCTAAGTGAAGGCCTCCCACAAGGCCCTCCTTTAGTGTTATTGTTGCTTCTTTGCTATGTGTAGGCCACACTAATTACATTTACCTGGGTACCAGCTGAGCTCTTAGTAAACACTTTAGGGAACCACAGTTTGGAACGTGTAGAGGGTTAAAGTGCTAACTTATCTATTCAGTAAAATTCTCATCCTTCCTCAAGCCCTTTTGGAGTGTGGCTTCACGCTGCTCCCTCTGCGTAAGATTTTTTCATTTTGGTTTTGTGGCATATAGTTATTTCCTTTAAAAAACAAATGATGATGCAGCCTTTTTTGTTTTTCTCCAAAGTAATATTCCCATGCCTTAGCAGTACGAGTGGCCTAATTGAACATGATGGATTCAGGGTCCTGATTGGCCATCTGAGCCATATGTCTTAGCACATCCTTTTTTGTTATGATGCCGAGCAGCCTCCTGAAACAGGAAAAGAAAGAAGGAAAGAAAAGAGGTCAACAATAGTCTTCCAAAATACACTGACAAAAAACAAGATTTGATCAGAATGCAGGCATTGAAAGCAAAAAGTACTTTGGTCCCATTTTCTGTCTTATAGGAAATACCAAGTTTGGGGTTGACATCAGAACATTTTACTAAATGAGCTCAAGTTCTTAAGAAACCTGAGGAAGATTGGAAATGCTTCTTGACAGTTTTTTCACTCACAAAAAAAAGCATCAAATAAACCCCAGAGAATCATAAAGGAAACTAATTGATACAATATATAAATACAAATATATATATACAAATAAATATAAATACAAAACTAATTGATACAATATATAGCTTACATAAAGTTTCAGGTTACAAAATAAACGTTCAAAATCAATAGCATTTCATTTAGCAATCACAAAATTCAGGAGTAGCAACAGAAAGGAAAATACCAATAAAAATAAATGCAAAATATATAAAATAACTTGGGGTCAATGTACTAAAGCACAGCAAATAGCTTATTCTCTCTCTGTCTCTGACTCTGTCTCTGTCCTCCTTCCCTTCTCTCTCTGTCCCTCTGTTTATGTCTCTTTCTCTCTCTCTCACTCTCTCCTTCCACAAAACACTCCTTCAAGGAATATGAACTTAAATAAAGGGTAAAAAAGAACCTGAAGGGATATTCAGTGCTAGCAGCTGCTAACAATAAGATTTCCAAATTTAACTTACAAATTTAGTGTTATGCTCATCAAAACTAATAAAGGAATGTTTTACAGTTAGACAAAATAAAATCAAAATTCATTTGGAAGAATAAACAATCTAGAATATCAAGGTAAATAATG
This sequence comes from Monodelphis domestica, assembly GCF_027887165.1. Taxonomy (NCBI): domain Eukaryota; kingdom Metazoa; phylum Chordata; class Mammalia; order Didelphimorphia; family Didelphidae; genus Monodelphis; species Monodelphis domestica. The sequence continues at coordinate 228,863,160 of NC_077234.1, read as the reverse complement.
GAGAATAGTCCAAAGGAAGGGGTAATAGTGTTTTCAGATTACAAACCAGATTGTAAAACAGTAATCAAAAGCACTTAGGTTAAAATTACAAAAGTAGATTAATAGAACTAGACAAGACAGAATCACAAACAGTAGAACTCAATTAACCAGTGTTTATTGAATCTAAAAACATTAATCAGCTAGGAAAGAATTCTCTATTAAACAAGAATTGCTAAGAAAACTGGAAAGTAGACTAGCAGAAATTAGATTTGGACCAACATTCATATTATATACCACAACAAATTCAAAATGGAAATTTTATATATTATATATAAATACATATGTGGGAGTTCTGTATATTAAAGATCATACCATAAAAACTCAGGAGAAAAACAAATAAAGCATTTTTTCACAGCTATGGATAAAGGATAAATTCTTAGCCAAACAAGGAATAGAGGTGATTTACAAAAGATACAAGAGAGATTTCTGATCACAGGAAATTGAAACAACTTTTGAATGAACAAAATTAGATCAACTAAGGACGAGAAGGAAAATTTATGACTTGGAAAAGAATCTTTGTGTTAAATATCTCTGATAAGGGTATCATATTCAAAATCTATAGAATTAACAGAAATATTTAAGAGTAGAAGCTATTGTCCAAATGGTCAAGAATTGCGAAACATTATATGAAACAATGTTCTAAATTGCTAACAAGAGAAATGCAATTCAGAAAAACTCTGAGTTTTCTCTTTATGCCCCCAGAAGGATTAACAAAGATGAAAAAGGATAGTAATTGTCAGTGTTGGAAGGGCTGTGCAAAAATAGGAATACTAATATGTTCTTGGTATAGCTGTAAATTAATACAACCATTCTGGAAAGCAATTTGGAATTATGCAAAAGAAGTAACAAAAATGTCTATAGTATATACTTTGAGAGATAATTAACCAAAAATAAAGGTTCTGTGTGCACTAAAATATTTATTACAGAATTTTTTGGTTATGGTAGAAAGAACTTAACCATGTTTGCCTCATTTTCCTCATATGTAAAATGAATTGAAATGGGAAAGAAATTGCAAACTACTGCAGTATCTCTGCCAACAAAACTCCAACTGAAATCACCAAGAGTGACATGACTAGTTGTAAATTGATACATCCATTCTGGAAGGCAATTTAGAACTATGCCCTTTGATCCAGCTAAACATCACTGCTGGGTTTATACCCCAAAGAGATAATAAAGTTAAAGACTTGTATAAAAATATTCATAGCTGTGCTCTTTGTGGTGGCAAAAAATTGGAAAATGAGGGGATGCCCTTCAATTGGGGAATGGCTGAACAAATTGTGGACTATGTTGGTGATGGAATACTCTTGTGCTCAAAGGAATAATAAAGTGGAGGAATTCCATGGGGACTAGAACAACCTCCAGGAATTGATGCAGAGCAAGAGGAGCAGAACCAGGAAAACATTGTACACAGAGACTGATACACTGTGGCACAATTGAACTTAACAGACTATTCTAGTAGTAGCAATGTAATGATCCAGGACAATTCTGAGGGACTTATGAGAAAGAACACTATCCACATTCAGAGGAAACACTGTGGGAGTAGAAACACAGAAGAAAAACAACTGCTTGATCACATGCTTCAATGGGGATATGGCTGGGAATGTACACTCTAAATCAGCGGTTCTCAACCTCTCAATTTGTAGCAATGAGAATACATAATGCCTATCAGGTATTTACATTCCGAATCATAACTGTAGCAAAATTACAGTTTTGAAGTAGCCACCAAAATAGTTTTTTGGTTTGGGGTCACCGCAACATGAGGAACTATATTGTGGGGTCACGGCATTAGAAAGGTTGAGAACCACTGCGAACATCCTAGTGCAAACATCAACAACATGGAAATAGGTTCTGATCAATGACACATGTAAAACCCAGTGGAATTGAGCATTAACTACAGGAGTTGGGTGGGAGGAGGGGAAAGAACGTTAATCATGTAACCATGGAAAAATATTCTAAATTAATTAAACTTTTTTTAAAATGTGATATGACTGAACAACAACTGAACAAAGAAATAGAAATAAAGCAAATTTCTACTGCTTGAAGAACAGTTAAACAAACTGTAATAGGTGAATGTAATGGGATATTATTGTACCATGAGGAAAAAATTATATAATTCAAAGAAGCCTAGAAAGACTTCTATGACCTGAAGTAGAATAAAGTAAGTCAAAGAAGAAAGGTATATATAATTCAGATTCCTAAATTCCTTGTAATGGAAAGAACCAACAACACCTAAAACTGTTTAACTATAATGACCAAGCTTAGCTCTAAATTAGAGATGAGAAAATATTCCTTTTTCTCTTGTTTGCAGAAATGGGGGACTACGAGTAAGGAAAACAGAATACAGACTTCGTTAATGTGTCAAATAATTTTGCTGAACTGTTTTTTCTACTTCTCTTCCTTTTGTCACAAAGGCTGTCTTACTGGGGAAGGTAGATGGAGGAATACTGTCAGAAATAAAGGTAATGTAAAAAGAAAAGATATCAAGAAAAATGAAAAAAAAAAAACAGGAGCATCAAATGACAACCTGTTTACAGAAGATAAACCCTAAAAAGGGAAAGTAACAGGTTTGAGAGAAGAGAGACCATTTGTAGAACTTCACCTGTGATTATATATATAGGGATAGGGGCACCCTTTTGCCATTGCAGGCCAATATCTTCTCCCCAACTTAGAGTCTTTAGCACTTTAAAAACCACATTCCCATATGGAACTATGCCCAAAGGGCCCTAAAAGACTGTCTGCCCTTTGATCCAGCCATAGCACTGCTGGGTCTGTACCCCAAAGAGATAATAAGGAAAAAGCCTTGTACAAGAATATTCATAGCTGTGCTCTTTGTGATGGCCAAAAATTGGAAAATGAGGGGATGCCCTTCCATTGGGGAATGGCTGAACAAATTGTGGCATATGTTGGTGATGGAATACTATTGTGATAAAAGGAATAATAAAGTGGAGGAATTCCATGGAGACTGGAACAACCTCCAGAAAGTGATGCAGAGCGAGAGGAGCAGAACCAGGAGAACATTGTACACAGAGACTAATACACTGTGGTACAATCGAATGTAATGGACTTCTCCATTAGTGTCAATGCAGTGATCCTGAACAACCTGGAGGGATCTATGAGAAAGAACACTATCCACATTCAGAGGAAACACTGTGGGAGTAGAAACACAGAAAAAAAACAACTGCTTGAATACATGGGTTGAGGAGATATGATATTGGGGATACAGACTCTAAATGAACATGTTAGTGCAAACATCAACAACATGGAAATAGGTGTTTTTTTTTTTTAATTTGGTCAATTTCAGACATTATTCCTTGGTTACAAAAATCATATTCTATTCCTCCCTCCCCTCCCCCCACCATTCCCATAGCTGATGCGCAATTCCACTGGGTTTTACATGTGACCTTAATCAGAATCCATTTCCATGTTGTTGGTGTTTGCATTAGGATGTTCATTTAGAGTCTACATCCCCAACCATATCCCCCTCGACCCATATAATCAGGCAGTTGTTTTCCTTCTGTGTTTTTACTCCCACAATTTGTCCTCTGAATGTGAATAGTGGTTTTTCTCATAGATCCCTCCAAGTTGTTCAGGATCACTGCATAGCCACTAATGGAGAAGTCCATTACATTCTATTGTGCTACAATGTATCAGTCTCTGTGTACAATGTTCTCCTGGTTCTGCTCCTCTCGCTCTGCATCACTTCCTGGAGGTTGTTCAGGTCTCCATGGAATTCCTCCACTTTATTATTCCTTTTAGCACAATAGTATTCCATCACCAACATATACCACAATTTGTTCAGCCATTCCCCAATTGATGGGCATCCCCTCGTTTTTCAATTTTTGGCCACCACAAAGAGCGCAGCTATGTACAAGTTCTTGTACAAGTCTTTTTCCTTATTATCTCTTTGGGGTACAGACCCAGCAGTGCTATGGCTGGATCAAAGGTCAGACAGTCTTTTAGCGTCCTTTGGGCATAGTTCCAAATTGTCCTCCAGAATCATTGGATTAATTCACAGCTCCACCAGCAATGAATTAGTATCCCTACTTTGTCACATCCCCTCCATTCATTACTTTCCATTGCTGTCATGTCAGCCAATCTGCTATGAGGTGTGAGTGAGGTGATACCTCAAAGTTGTTTTGAATTGCAGTTCTCTGATTATAAGAGATTTTGAACACTTTTTCATGTGCTTACTAATAGTTTTCATTTCTTTGACTGGAAATAGGTTTTGATCAAGGACACTTGTAATACCCAGTGGAATTATGGGTCAGCTACGGGAAGGGTGGAGGGAGGGAAGGGAGGGAAAGAATATGATTCTTGTAACCAAGGAATAATGTTCTAAATTGTCTTAATTAATTAATTAGTTAGAAAAAAAAACACATACCCATGGCTGGTTAGCCATTTTAAAAATCCCCACTCACCACTATCACTGATGATTGCTGTATCATGCCCAAAGAGAGAGAGCAGGAGCCTCAATGCTGACTCCCTTTATCCTCTGTCTACAGGAAGTACGTAATGACAGGAAGTCAGTGGGCTCTTGGAATAAGTAGTTCTTTTTTTACAGTAACAGATTTTCAATTACACAATAGAAACTGATTTACACACAGCCAGTGTGTCAGAGGCAAGATTTGCACCCTGATTTTCCTGACTTTAAAGTCAACCCTTTATCCACTATTCCATACTAGTGTTTAAAACTGTAGCATTGGGGCAGCTAGGTGGTCTGAGATAATAGCTAAAAGTAGATGGAAAGATAACAAAAGAAAAAGATAAATACCCTAAGGGTTACCATTAGAACAATCTTAAAAACAACTTATGCAGGCCTGGGCAGATTGTTTGTAATGGTTACAGTCTTGGGGAAGAACTCTAGTGGAGAATATGTTTAATTGAAAAGCTTAAAGCAATCACTGGAGGATTTAAATAATAACAGCTAATACTTTCATAATTCTTTTCAGTTAATCATCTTCATACATTATTTCATTTGATCCTCACAATAACCCTGTATGGTCAGAAGCCCCCCTTTTGACGAAGAGCCTAGACCAGCCAGACTTTACTCTGCCACCATTTTTTTAAAAAAGACCCTTCTCTTCTGTCTTAGAATCAATACTAAGCATTGGTTTCAGGGCAGGAGAATGGCAAGGTAAGGGCTCTGCAATGGGGATTAAGTGACTTGTCCAAGGTCACCCAGCTTGGAGGTATCTGAGTCCAGATTTGAAGCCAGGACCTCCCATCTCAAAGCCTGGCTCTCTATCCACTGAACCACCTGGTTTCCCCTGCTACCATGTTTTTTTTGCTTGCTTGTTTGAAAAAAACCCTTACTTTTCATCTTAGAATCAATACTGAATATTGATTCCAGGGCAGAGGAGTGGTAAGGGCTGGGAATGTGGGTTAAGTGATTTGCCCAGGGTCACACAACGAAGAAGTGTCTGAGGTTAGATTTGAACCCAGGACCTCTTGCCTTTAGACCTGGCTCTCAATCCATGGAGTCACCTAGCTGCCCCTCTGCCACCATGTTTTAATGGCCTTCTCGCACTATCCTTGCAGCCCCTTTCTCCCAAAGATGAGTTTTTGAGGAAGGATTCATACAAGTCTTGCTTTAGTCTTTGGGCTTTGCCACCATGTTTTTGCAAGAATTTCTTCCCCTTCTCCAACACCCCCACACACACACACAGACACAGACACACACACACTTCAGCTCTTCTTCATGTTGTTTTCCTCTATTAAAATATGCACTCTTTCAAGGTAGGAATTGTCTCTCTTTGTGTTTTTATTCATATCATCGTTGTTGGCTTGGTGTTGTTACTGTCCCCATTTTATGCTTAATTATAGATAATATGTTATGTATTTAATATATATATATATATAATAGATAATAAATAATTATGTCTATAGATTAGAATTCTACTAGATGACTAACTTGGAAGGGGGAAAAAAAGCCCTGTGGAAATAAGCACTGGTAAGGAATGGTGACACAAGCCTGTATTCTCTGAGCCTCGTAAATCACTTTAGTTTTACAAGTTCTATGTTTCAGAAGAACTAAAGATTACTGAGTGACTGAACTAATGCAGCACAAATAGAGTGAAGCTCAGGGAGCCACCAGCCACCAGAATTCCTATGGGAGGGGTGAGCTAATCCAGCTCAGAAACAGGGGGCAGACTGAAGCTTCCCAACTACTCAATACTGGGATCAAATCATAAATGGCAGCTGTAATCCCATCCTGGTGGCGTAGAAACACTTCAAAAAAAAAGAAACAGGGGAGAAAGGGGCAAAGAGAAAGAGGGGAAGGGGAAGAAGAGAGAGGGAGGAAGCCTCCAAACTGCTCAATATTGGGATCAAATCATAAATGGCAGCTGTAATCCCATCCTGGTGGCGTAGAAACACTTCAAAAAGAAGAAACAGGGGAGAAAGGGGCAAAGAGAAAGAGGGGAAGGGGAAGAAGAGAGAGGGAGGAAGCCTCCAAACTGCTCAATATTGGGATCAAATCATAAATGGCAGCTGTAATCCCATCCTGGTGGCGTAGAAACACTTCAAAAAGAAGAAACAGGGGAGAAAGGGGCAAAGAGAAAGAGGGGAAGGGGAAGAAGAGAGAGGGAGGAAGCCTCCAAACTGCTCAATATTGGGATCAAATCATAAATGGCAGCTGTAATCCCATCCTGGTGGCGTAGAAACACTTCAAAAAGAAGAAACAGGGGAGAAAGGGGCAAAGAGAAAGAGGGGAAGGAAGAAGAGAGAGGGAGGAAGCCTCCAAACTGCTCAATATTGGGATCAAATCATAAATGGCAGCTGTAATCCCATCCTGGTGGAGTAGAAACACTTCAAAAAGAAGAAACAGGGGAGAAAGGGGTGAAGAGAAAGAGGGGAAGGGGAAGAAGAGAGAGGGAGGAAGCCTCCAAACTGCTCAAGACAGGGATCAAATCATGAATGGTTGCTGCACTACCAGCCTGGTGGGGTAGAAAGGAGGAGGAAGAAAGTCCGCAAAATCAAGAAATGGACCTTAATTTGGGATCAAGTCTCAGTTTATCAGTGAGCAAGTAGTGATTTAATATGGTGACATGAGTCACTTCTCCCAGTGTCTATTTTCCACCCTGCAGCATGGAGATAAATGGTGTCTGATGGCATTGCATCAGGAGGATACTGTCAAGATAAATTTACAGCCTTGGAAGAAATGGGGCTTTAGAATTATATCAAGTAATAATAAATTGAACATGATAAAAAAAAAATAGGTCAAGCCACCACCATATTTCCTCCTGGGATGCTCATCATTGCGTAAGTGTTGCACCTAGAGTTTATGTATGAACTATTTAGGGAAATTTTTCACATCTGGAATGAATGGCTTATACTTTTCAACACGCACAACTTAAAAAAAAAAAACAAGTTGGCATGAAAAAAATGTAGGTCTGATTCAAATAAACAAAGCCAGTTCCAGAAATGTTTGTCAAAATACTGAAACAAGACACACCTAAGGGAAGCAAGGAGCTCGCAATCTTTTTACTCATTCTTTCATTCTCCAAGATCTGTGGTTGCTGTTGAGAGACAAGACATGCCTCTCTACTTTCCCACCCTGCCACTCTATTCCGGACCAAGAACAAACAAAGGTTATTAAGACTGAGACACAATGAGGCTCTAAATTCCAACGGCTATTCTAGTTCAGTTTGTGTCTCAAAATAACCCTTTTCCCCTCCTCATTATTTCCTTTGATTTCAATGCTTTAGATTTTCAGTTTCCATAATAATAGCACCATCTCATTCATTCAAATGGAAGAGAATATTACTCTCCAAAATGGCATAACCCAGTTCCTTGCCAAAGAAGGGTATTTCTCTCCCTGCCACACTCTTTCAGCTATTAGTAATTAGTTCTTAACCTTCTTCAGTGGCCATCTCTGAGCTGCTGAATACCTTCCCTCTCCCCCACTCTGGAGAGTTAGGTGTTCCAGGCTTGGACTGGGGGACAATATACCAGCTTTAGCTATAGCCCACAAGTCTCCCCTAAGGCTCTTCCTTGGGTCAGCTCCAAATTCTAAATGGGCTTAAAAATCAAATGGTTTTCTTGCTTATTAGGCTATTATTCCCACCAGCTGAGATGCAGCCTCATCAGGAGAAGATTAGCTTCTCACACTCAAAATACTCATGTGAATTAGTGGGATAGTCTAAGATCCCAGCGTTTGGGAATCTGCCCTTCAGAACAGTGTAGAACCACTTGGGCAAGCTTCTAGGGGATGGACCGTAGGGGCAGGGGGAGAGCCAAGTCATGATCACAGGGAAAGCAGCGATTGTCACCGGGTCCACAGGAGGATGGGAGTCTTAGCTGTACTACTCAAATACATTGGAATATTTCACCACTCAACCATTCTAGCCTGTAGTCCCTTCATCTTTAAAAGAGGAGACTGGGTGGCTCAGCAGATAGAGAACCAGGGCTGGAGAGGGGAGGTCCTGGGTTCAAATATGGCCTCAGACACTTCCTCACTATTATAATCCTGGACAAGTCACTTAATCCCAACTGCCCAGCCCTGACCACTCTTCTGCCTTGGAATCAATACTTAATATCAATTCTAAGAGAGAAGATAAGGGTTTTTAAAAAAATTAAAATAAAAATTTTTAATGGAAACTAAAATGGATTATTTCTGTGATTCCTTCTAATTTGAAGGTAATAATATAAATATCACTTGCCTTCAGAGTGTTTTTTTTTTAATGTGGCATCTTTCTTCTTGTATATGGCCCCAGTGACAGACTGTGCTTGCCATCTGACAATTAACCCAAATGATACGGAGAGTCTAATCACCAGCAGGTTTGACATTACATGAAGAATTCTATGTTCATGAGAACCCCAAAATAAGCAAATACGAAATGAATAGATGTCAGTACCATGTGGCCGGTGACAACTACCAAATGGTAAGTAGGCGTGAAATACAGTTTATGCACCATCGATAAATATTCATTTATTCACCTTTCCTGCTCTAACTATGCAACTGTTGTCCAAAGGCCAACAGGATAATAAACTACTAGAGGAATAGAACCACTGACATTCCAGGTGAAATCAGAAGACAAAGAAATGACAGTTCATTGTAGTCCATGGTAGGATGGCTCACAGGCTCTCGATCCTCAGAAAGATAAAGGTGTTAAAGGAAATTGGTTTTGTCATGCACCCAAAGGCAACAAGAAGCACTCATGTAGAACAGATAGAAAGACCACCATGAAGATAATCATAATTTATACACCAATCTTTCCTGAAGATGAAAAAACAAGAAATTTCTATAAAGAACTTGATAAGATTCTCCAAAAGAAGTCAATGCATATATTAAGTCTTGATGATTTCACTGGGAAGGTAGACTCAGGGGAAAATAGTAGGAAAAATATGTTAGAAAGTATGGTTTGAGCAGTATTTTTGGATGAACAATTGTGAATGACTTGGTTACGCTCAGCAATACAGTAATCCAGACAATTCCAGAGATTCAAGAAGAAAAATGCCATCTGTCCTCAAGGAAACAACTGATAAAGTCTGAATGTGAACCAAAATGTCTTATATTTTATTTTCTTCTTTTTTTTCTCTTTGAGAATAACTAATGTGGACTAATATGGGAATAACTAATATGGAAAAAAGTTTTAATTTTAAATATATTGTAATTAAACTAAAAATTAATTTAATTTTAAATATATGGGAAAATGTTTTACATGATTGCACATGGAAAATCTATATCTTTTTGCTTACTTCTCAGGGAGGGGTGATGGTTGGGATGGCAAGAATAGGAAGGAGAGAGAGAATTTAGAACTTAAAACTTAAAAAAAAAAACTCATGTTAAAAAATTGTTTTTAACTGTACATCTCCTTTAATACATCAATACCACTAGTAGGACTATATCCCAAAGAGATTTTTTTAAGGGAAAAGAACCTAATTGTACAAAAATATTTATAGCAGCTCTTTTTGTGGTAGTGAAGAATTGGAAATTGAGGGGTTTTCCAGGGGGAATGGCTGAACAAGTTGTGGCATATGATTGTGATGAAATACTTCTGTGTTATAAGAAATGAGAAGTAAAATGATTTCAGAAAAATCTGGAAGAACTTACATGAACTGATGCAAAATGAAGTTAGCAGAAACAGAAGAACATTATACACAATGGCAGAAATATTTTTTGATGAACAATTGTGAACGACCTAGTGATTCTCAGCAATGATTCCAGAAACTCATGATGAAAAATGTCATCTGACATCTAAGAAAGAACTGATGGAGTCTGAATGCAGAGTAAAATATACTGTATTTCTCTTTCTACTTTTTTTGTTTGAGATCTCTGCCCCAAAATGACTAAGATGAAAAAATGTTTTCCATGATTGCACATGTAAAATCTATAGCAAATTGCTTACTATCTCAGGGAGGGGGGAAAAGAGGAGAGAAGGAGAGAATCTGGAACTCGATTTTTTACAAAAAAACTGTCAAATATTGGGAGGAAATGAAATATTATTATTAAAATTGACTTTACATATTAGAGAAAAAAATTTTAAAGTATGGTTCACAATATGAGAGTCAGCACGGCATAAGCAGATAGAGAACTAGCCTCAAGGTTTGGGAGATATGGGTTCAACTCCCAAGTACTGACTGTGTGACCCCAGATAAATCATTTAATGTTTCCATTATTATATGAAATTCTCTAAGACAATCAGTTGTAGACAAGTTGAAACCTCCATTGCTATAGGGAGTTCCAGGTACCAATGAAGTCATAGATTCAGGCCTCTTCCCTAATGTGATCCTATGGTTTACAATTAAATAAAAGAGGCTGGAAGTCAGAAGCCTCACATCTGTATGTATGAATATTTTCATTTTTATTATCTATAGGATCAAAAGGTACTAGCATGGAAACCATTCTTTTAAAAGAAGTTGATATACTGATAGGAAAAGCTAGCTATTAAAATGAGCATTATTTTTAAATCAGCTATTTATATGCAGGCAGATCAATGACTAGTTTAATCAATAACAAAAATTAACACCAATTACAAGACAATACAAAGATGAGGAAACCCCCTGAATGCAATGAAAACATTTCCAATCTGACCTATTTAGGCAATCTACATTAAAAAATAGTAAAAGTAAAAATAACTGACTTCTCAGATTATCATCATTTCGTCAAGAACTTTAACCAATATAAAAGCTAACATAAAAAGAAAAATAATACCCTAAAACCCATCTCAGTAGAAAAACCAAGAGACAGACATGGCAGCTAAGCAAAAAAAAATTTTTTTAGGGTAAAAACAATTTAAAAATCATTATGAAGTGTAAGATTTTAATCAATATCCAATAACTCCAAGTATTATATTTTATAAAGCTTATTAATAATCACTTGAAGTAAAAAGAAAATAAACTAAAAGAAATAGAAATTCAAACCTAACTGTCTAATAAAAAGTAAACCCATGTGTGTAGATTCTCCTGCCTGGCATAAAGTTCACTTTCTCAGCTCAATCAGGGAAAAAGAGAAGAGAGAGAGAGAGAGAGAGAGGGGGGCAGGGTGGCACACAAACTTTATCTCCAAAACATAAGTATGAACGTGAGAACAAAAGTGGGATGCTGGGATTTAGAGTCCTAGGGAGCAGATTCTAATTATACAGAAGGAAGATCAATGAAGATTATGAACACAAACATTTCAGAAAGCAACAACAACAACAACAAAAATTAGAGTAGGTAAAAGCGACTGCAAAAAATTGATTTCATTTAAGTTCCAAATCGTACAGATGTTCCACCCAGAGAATATAGATAACTCTGGAAGAAGGATAACAAATAAATACAAATTAGAACATATTTGCCAGCATTTCTACAATCATCTCTTCTCATCATAAATCACAGAGGAGCCCACACAGTTAGACTAACATTTCAGTTCCCAAGGTGCTAAGCAAAGAACTATAAATAGAACTTGGAGAAAAAGAAGCCAAGAAGACCATCTGGGCCTGATCAAAGGTGTACAGAAGAGTATGCAAGTAGTGATATGATTTTAAAAGAACCAAGGGATTAATTCTGAAGGTATGCTAAAATATGGAAGATAATGAAAGAATAAAAAATACTAGTAAAAATATTAAATTTAAAATGGCATGATTACCAAAGAGGAAAAAAAATTGGTTGAGAAGATATCAATAACCGCTGGCCTAAGTACCCACCTTCTTCTGATCTTTATAAATCTTCATGAGAATGATGTAGACACATATCAAGAGTCTATTTGATCAAAATATGAAAAAGGAACAGGTGGGCTTCTTTAGATGATTTTCCAAAACAAACTACATTTTCATAGTCACAGGTGGCTAAATGGTACAGAGAATTTATCATCTTGCAATATTTTTTGGTTTTAATTACCAAAAAAAATTTGATATGACTGGATGAAACTTAGTCACTCCCTACAAAGAGAGGGTCACTCCTATGGCTTATGTTAATACCATTCAAGACTCCTTGAAAGAGACAACCAAAGAGAAAATTTTGTGTAGTCATTTTTTGGTTGTCACTATTAAGGGAGATTTGGATGCTCACTACAAGTGTCACAGAGGACATCCTGAAAAGTGCCAATGGAGAGAATATGCCCTCTTCAAGGTTCTCCAGACACTTCTGTTTGTGAGAAACATGGCCCTTGGAGTACCAACCCCTACAATGCTAACTGGCCTCCTCAATGAGATCCAAGCCCGCTCAAAAGAAAGCCACTGAACAATTGACATAGGAAAAATAAAATGGATAAAGAATGCATGTTACAAAGCATGGCGGCATTGTCCATTGACATTAGCTATATCTTGGATATACACTGGAGATGGACTAAATGGATATCACCATTGAATAAGAGAATGGCGGGCTGGATTGCATTTAGAAAACCATTCACCATTTTCAATGATCCCAAGCTGTTCCCTGAAACAAAAAGCTCATCTTTTCATCACCAGTATTCTTTCAGTAATGCAATATAGCTGCAAAACACAGAATACCAGGATCTTCAAAGAATCAAGTTTGGGATAACCCAAAAGGTAATGATTAAAATGCAAGCTGGATTTAAGTAGGCTACAGAAGATTGCCAACAATGGCTTGCATGCAACATGACTGTATAAATGTGAGTTTTGGGGGTTTTTTTATTATTACTACCTAATGGAGTTTCTCAGTTATACATATCGCCCTCTCCTACTGAATAATGCATATGAAAATGCTCATTTTATTTGTTGAATCAGAATAAAAAGGACAGGATATATGTAACTAGAAATGGAGCTAGACCAGTCATATGGCAATAGCAAAGGATATTATATTGCACTAGTATCCACATATTAAAAGACTCAGGAAGACCTCTTTTGTGTTAGATAGTTCATCTATGGAACATATATAAAATCACACAGAAGAAGGTAAGGATGGGATGGGTTGCAATTTTCACTGGTGGGATAGAAGATGATGGGAGAAAGTAGATCTTCATGGATCTAATTACGCATCCATTCTAGCATAGAAGCTTGAGGTCTAATCCTAGATTACCACACACAAAGAACAAAACAGCACATCGATTCTTCAATTTCAAGAAATAATTACTTTTAAACATGAGACATGGTTTTATGTTAAGAACTCTGGCATGGAAATCAGGAGACCTCAGTTCTATTCCTAATAACTAGGTGTCTAATATCAGCAAAGTCATTTCCCTTCCCAAGGTCTCAGTGTCTTCATCTGTAAAATCATGAGGCTGGGACGGAAGGTGGGAGAAAAGGGAGAGAGTTGGGATAAAATTAAAATTAAATTAAATAATAAATTTAATATAAATTAAATTAAATTAAATAATAAATTTAATAAAAAATAAATTAAAATTAAAATTAAAAATTTTAAATGATGCTTTCTCTAATGGGAGGAGAGCAGGGAGGGAGTTGACAAAGCATCTTAATATTTTAAATGTTACCAACCAATAAATTAAAATTTTAAAAGTAGTTCATTTGAATTGGGGGGGGGGGAAGGCAAGAAGGAATCACAATAGGACAGATCGGAAAGGTAGAAATTTAATTGCATATAATTAATAAGAAAATTTCGCTCTACAGTTGTGGATAGAGCACTGGCACTGATATTTGGAAGACTGAACAATGATGAAAAGATTAGAGGTGATGGACTTAGTCTGGAAGGGGTATCTTATTCCAGGCAGAGAAGCAGATGCAAAGGGGAATGATTAAGCCTGTGATGTCATAGAAAAATCCTTTGGCCAATTCAAGTCAGGATCTTCTCTGAAATGTTTGGTCTTTAAGAGCTTCCTCACGAACTGAGAAATTAGTCTCACAGAGTCAGTGTGTGAAAGAAGGTAGTATTTGAACCCAAGCCTTCCTGGCTTTGAAGTCAGCACAAAATTATATAATTCCATTTCTTCCTCAAGTATATACATACATACATATATATATATATATATATATATATAAATCACAAAATGAGGAAAATTGTCCACAGTTGATGGGAAAAAAGATCTTAAGTGTTTTTATAAGTGTTAATGAAAATTTAAGGTCCTCTTTTTAAAACTAGTAAAGGGCAAGAGCAGCTAAGTGACTCCTGGTTCAAATCTGGCCTCATACACTTCTGAGCTGTAGGACAGTCACCCCTGGGCATGTCACTTAACTCCCCATTGCCTGGCCCTTACTGTTCTTCCACCTTGGAACCACTGCTTACTATCCATTCCAAGATAAAAAGTTAGAGTTGGTTTTTTTTAATTTAGGAAAGGACAATGAGAAAGTGGGCAGTTAATATTGATAAACAAGAGCCCCTTAACAACAACAACAAATCTGATACCAAGAAAAATTTCATTCAATCCTCCCAGGCTTATTCACCACAAATGAAAGGGCTACCAGGATAAGGTTTCACTCTGTGGATGTGGATGTGTGTTTGTGTTTGAAGGCAAAAAAAGGCATTTTTTTTAGCTATCAAACCAACTCTTCCTCCAGTCTGCTATTATTTCTTCCTTGTTTACTGTACTTAATTGTGCCTCTCTCTCGAATGCTTCTCAATCTCCCCTAATTTCTTTTTTTCTTGAGCTGTCTTCCTACCACTCTCTTCCAGACTACTGTTCAGTAAGCGTTGACAGAGCCAAGGCAAATCTGTTTGGATAAGTCATTACTTATCGATGTTTGCCAGCGGACAAAAACACACCTATGACCCCCAAACCAGCAGACGTGAGGTCGTTTCAGACCCCCTACGTTCCCAAGCCAACATCAAACAATCAACCATTTGTCGGAGTCCATCTTTTAATGCGCCCCTTGGACCATGTCATCTCGGTGCCACAAAGAAAAGAGATTCTCAAGATGGCACCATGTCAGTGGTTTTTCAAGGGCTAGACTGAGAAAAAGAAGCGAGGCCATTCATTGTCCACTCCTCAGGTAAAAGGGAAGACAAGCGCAGTCTGGCAGGGGCCAGGAGGCCCCATTTTGTTTAAAATTGAGATTTTGGAATTAAAATTGGAATTGCGTGTTGGCTATGGGAGGGGGGTGGGAAGAGAGGGAATGAATATGAATCCTATAACCATGGAAAATTTTTCTTAATAAAATTATAATAAAATTAAAATTTTAAAATTTATATAGAATAAAATATAAAAAATAAAAATAAAATCATTTTTCTCAATAAAATTAAATAAAAAATTAAATTAAATTAAATTAAATTGAGATTTGGAAGGCTTGATCCTTCCCCAGTGATGGAGCATGACACAGTGAACAGGTTCTACTCCACTAAGAACAGTTTAGCTTTGGATTTGTCTGAAAAGGTTAACTGGAATTGCAGTCCTTTTACCCCCTGCCAAGAGCTTGGGGGAATGACTTTTGCTTTCTCCATTTTCTTGGGGGAAACCTAACACCACTCACTTCTCTTGCCACCAAGGGGCTCCCAGGCCATGCTTCTTGGGGGGGGGGGCACCCGCTTGTGTCTAGGTGGGTCTGCTAACACTATCGGTGCCTTCCCCTCAGGACTCTCTGGGTATTTAAAGAAGCAGCTGGAGGCCCCCTTTTGGCCTTCGCCCCTCTCCCCCAGCTGCCGGCGCTCCCCCCACCCCATCGCATCACTTCACAAACCAGGTGATCCTGACATTTGCAGATCGTTAGCAATTTTCAGTGGGGAAGGCACAAAGAGAGGGAATGAATATGAAGAGGGAGCATGTTTGAGACATGCCTAACCTGGCTGGAAGCCCGAGGAGATGAAAGTCCCTAGCAAATAAGGATATCTTGCCAGCACTCACATATCAGCATCTGTGTTTGTTTAAAAAATAAAACAAGAGAGCGTGTGATTTTGTTTTCTCACAGAACATTCGGAGCCAATTTCTGTCCCCAGATCTTCACATGAAACACTCTGGGGAGCCAATGAGTTGGGAGAGAGTATTAAGGGCAGAATTTCCTGACTAAATTGGAAATTCCAATGATAACTGACATTTCGGTTTTTTATGTGTGTGTATTTTTTTAAGGAGGCTGAAGTGTTATAAACTTGAAATGCTATGGATGACCACACTGGTATTTAATTCTGCATTCTATTCGGGAGAACTGGAAATTCAAGTATGGGAAGTCTGCTTTAGAGGCTGCCTAGGGAAAGGCTCTCCAGAATCAAGGCCAAGGGCTTGGATTCATTAAATATTTATCGATCTATGATATAAACTATTATTATAAATAATATAAAATAGTATTGAATATCCACACTGCATGGGATATCAATATGACTAAGACACAGTCCTGGCTCCCAAGGAACTTACAGCCTTGTAGATCTATTTGTGTACTTCTATCCCCCAGGAAAGGACTGAGTTATCCATTCAGCCTATCTTGGCCTAATAATAAAATCATCAAGAGTTGCCAATTTCCTCTAGCCTAGGCTGCACTTTGGGGCCTTTTCTACCTCCTCAACCAGATTTTTTTATCTGCCTTTCTAACAGAACCCAGGAGAATATAGCGTCAAACAATGGTCCACCAAACGCTTATAATCAAGGGAACAACATTACTTTAATATCTACCTCAACCCTCACTCTAAAAGCATAAATACCATCTGGCAATTTTTTACAATCAAAGGCACCAGGTTGTTTGGTGGGCCCAAAGGCCCAGAATTTCCAATTGGAAATGAAGCTAGTTTTTTAGCAGTTAAAACCACCCCAGCTGCTCAGCGAGGGAAGAAGGGATGACATATATGTGCGTGCACACATGAATGTGTACAGCGTATGTCTGAGCATACACACAGATTTAAATAATTTCGCCACTACCGTCAAAGACACAACTCGACTTCCCCTAAATCTAAAATCGTAGCACTTTCTTCTTTGGAGTTAAGTGGAAAAAAAATATTAGTTTTGGAGTCAGAAGCCATTATGATTTATTTACCGATTTCCCCTAAATCTAAAATCGTAGCATTTTCTTCTTTGGAGTTAAGTGGAAAAAAATATTAGTTTTGGAGTCAGAAGCCATTATGATTTATTTACCGATTTCCCCTAAATCTAAAATCATAGCATTTTCTTCTTTGGAGTTAAGTGGAAAAAAAATATTAGTTTTGGAGTCAGAAGCCATTATGATTTATTTACTGCCCTGAATCTCAGTGTTCTCATCTGAAAAATGAAGGAATTTGACTAGATGCCTTTCAAGATCCTTTCTGTTTTGACAGCTACAATCCTACCACCTCCCCATATCCACTCCATCGTCAGGGTCTAGTATTGTCTGATGATGATTTTTTCTCTATTTTCCCAGAAAAATCCATAGCCCGAAGGATCATGTCCTCAAACTTGGGCCAATACAACTGCATCCTAGTTCCTAGCTAGTATAGAATATCTTTCCTTCTTACGTACAAACTTCCAAAATAATTTTCCTCTAACACAATTATTTTGCTTTTCAAAAATCTCTAATAGTCCCTTCTTTCAACTTCTACTTTGTCTTATACCTGCCATTAATTTGGTATCTGTCACTTAATGAATCTGTTCCCTCGTTTTCTTCATCTGTCAGAGAAGGATAATAATAGCTTTCTTGCTTGTTTCACAGTGTTATCATGAGGATGAAATGAGTTAATTATGTGTGAAAGTGCTTTCAAAAAGTAACAACAATAATAGCTGACATTTGCATCACGCTTTAAGATTTGCAAAATGCTTTACGTTAAACAATGAAGTGCCATGTAATATGTTACTATTATAATTATCACCATTATGATGCTCGGAGGCTTCTCCAAAAGTCTCCCTCCCCTCCACCTCCACATCTCATTTTATGTATTCGACACGGAATTATTGGTATATGTATATATATATATATATATGACAGAAGACCGGACTTGAAGTCAGGAATATCTGGAGTCAAGTCCCGTCTTCTAATATACTGGGTGTCACAAAAAAACCCTTTAAGTATATTTAATTTAAATTTAATTTTTTTTAAGTAATGTCATTAATGATACACATATAACCAAGTGGAATGCTTGTCAGCTCCTGGAGGGGGAAGGAAAAAGAACATGAATCTTGTATCCATGGAAAAATATTCTCAATAAATAAATAATTTTTTAAAAACTCATTTGAATATGTAAAAATAAATAAATAAAAATAGTGTCTTTAAACAAGTCAGTCAATGATTTGTATTGGTTGACACAATTCATCGGATCATAGCGTCACACCCAGAGTTTCCAAACTCAAAATCCTCTCTATGCCAGTGAAATCAGAGGTCTACACTTTTAAAAAAAGAATCGTACTTGCTGAATGACAATGTCATATAGGCATAATGTACCATAAAATAATCCATCAGCAACATGGTTAGTTACCCTAATTAAAATGGCGTTTCATAAAATCATAGCAATTTTTCCATCTTTTTTTAAAAGATCTTCCATCTTAGAATGAATATTGTACATCGGTTTTAAGGCAAAAGAGTGGTAAAGACTAGGCAATGGGGATTAAGTCATTTGCCCAGGGTCACAGAGGCAGGAAATGTCAAATACCAAATTTGAACTCCTGCCTCTATCCACTGAGCCACTTCGCTACCCCCTCAAAATGCTTTAAGGGTAGCTAGAGATTGTTTTTTTGTTTTTTTTTTTTGTTGGGGGGTTTGAGGCACAGTTTGGCCTCAAACGATGATATAAAACCTTTCAGATCTCTCCATGTTCAGAACTCAGGGCAGGGGGAGAAAAGGGGGGAAAAAAGCCTTTTCAAGACTGGTTTTTCTCAGTGCTTATCATGCATGGTCAGATATTATTCATAGGCTGAAAAGCATCTGTTGCTGAGAACATTTTCATTATTTGCTCAAGTAGTTCCTGTCTGCTTTTAAGTTGCATTCACATCCAAATTCCTCGCAGAAAGAAAGAATAAATAACACTCGTGAGAAGGCACGCTCGCTGCTCAAAGGAGGATGCCAAATTACGATTCTTCCTCTGCCCTTGACCACAGTCAAACGCTGTACAAATCACGTAGTCTGTCTCCGATTTCTCAGTTAAGAAGGGCTGACTGGGATGTGAACAGAGCTCCTGGAAGCTCTCCTACATCAGCCTGGACCAGATCCCACCACCACCTCCTCCTCTCTTCCTCCTCTCCCTCATCGCTTTCTGTCTTTGTGCCTCTTGATTATATTTCCAAACTGGCATCACCAGATGTCCTCCAGACATCTCTCCCTACATGTCCTAAAGGCATCTCTGACTCCCTCTCCTCCCACCCTAAATCACCCAGTTCTCTTCGGAGTGCCACCATTGCACTGGTTAACTTCAGAGGTGCCTCCAGCTCTTCCCTTTTCCCCGATATTCCATCAGTTGCCTAGTCTTGCTGATTCTTCCTCCAAGCCATTTCTTGCATTCATGCCCTTCTCCCCACTCACAAGGCTGCCTTCACTTTTGGGTCTTTGTTATCTCTTCCCTGGACTATTGAAATATCGGAAGTCAATAAGTATTTATTGAGAACGTCCTATGTGCTTGTCACTGTGTTTAATGCTTTATTATTTTTAAGATTTATATTATATTTAATGATATTTATATATTTCTATGCCATTTATCTTTATATATAAATAAAATATGGTATACATAAATATATTTAATCTTTATATTATACATTGCACATATATTTCTATTTTATCATATTTATATAACATATATGTGTCTATTTCATAATATTTATTCTCTATATAAATAGAATATGATATATTTCTATTTAATAATATTTCTATTTCTAGTGTATTATATGTATTTATGAATACTTCTATTTATATAGTATATAATATATAGTTATATTTCATATTTATATTTCTCTCTAAATAAATAGAATATATACAATATATTCATGGTTAATATCAATATTTATATTATATAATACATAAATCTATTCTATTTCATTATAACATAATGTATATTTCTATTTTGTGATATTTATCTTCATAGTTAATATTTATATTATATAATACATAAATAGATTCTATTTCATTATATTTATAACATATAATGTCTATATTTTGTTATATTTATCTTTATATAACATAACGTCTATATTTATATTTCTTTATATAAATACAATAATGTGATAAATAATATATTTATATGTATAATACATAATTATATATCTATTTTGTAATGTTTATATGACACAATATATATTTCATATCATGTAGGTTTCTCTTTATATTAATAGATTAATATGCTATGCATATTTATATTTAATAACATTTATATTATACTTTATAAATGTGATACAACAAATAGTACACATTTATTTTCATGGTATTTATATTTATCCTTTTTTTAAAAATCCTTACCTTACGTCTTGGAATCAATACTGTGTACTGGTTCCAAGGCAGAAGAGTGGTAAAGGGCTCGGCAATGGGGGTCAAGTGACTTGCCCAGGATCACCCAGCTGGGAAGTGTCTGAAGCCAGATGTGAACCTAGGATCTCCCATTTCTAGATCTGACTCTCAATCCACTGAGCTACCCAGCTGCCCCTTTATAGTTATCTTCATAAAATATACTACTATATGATATATAAATTTATATTATTTATTATAAATATTATCTCATTTGACTTTCCCAATAAAATGCGATTACTTCCCCCACACTGCTGTATTGTTGGGGGTGCTATTATTTTTTAATTTTTATTTTTGGAGGTGCTATTATTATCTTCATTTTATAGTTGAGGAAACTGAGGCAGACCAAGATTAAATGATTTATCTAGGGAAACATAGATCATAAGTGCCTGAGGACAGATAGGAAGCCTAACACACCATCTACTGTACCGCCTCTACTGGAGTCTTAATTCATTTTCTAGCTTTCAGCATCATTCTTCGCCAACCTATCTTCCAATAGTGTAAAACTCATCTTCCTAAAAGAGAAATCTGACCATATCATGCTCCAACTCAAGAATCTTCAGTGGCTCTCTGTTGCCTTGAAGGTAAAATGGGACATTTAAATCCTTGTCCACCATCTGGCCACGTCTGCAGGGTTTCTCTTCGTGCACCTCTACAGTACAGGGAAGTTGGCCCTTTGGGGTTCGGCGTTCCATCTCCTCCCTCTGGCTTTACCTGAGCCTTCTGGAATGCCTTAGACGCATTTCCTTCTAGTCTCTACTTCTCTGAATCCTCCGCTGCTGCCCCGCCTCTGCCCTGCCCTGGCACTGTCGTGCGCTCCTAGATCCTGGCCGACATTAAACGCGTGCTTCTACTTACCCACTCCGCGTCACCAGGCATTGCCGGAGCCCCAGCTTCCGAAAGATGTCCACCACCGTCTCCATGGGCGTGTGGTCCGTGACCGTGAAGGGGCTCAGGTTCAGAATGCGCCTCAGCTTCAGCGGATGAGGGCTATTCGCAGGCAGCTCGGGCGGCTCTTCCGTGAAGTACATGATGGAATTGCTCACGATCCCGTCCTGCCGCTGCCTGGCATTTTCTGGGCAAGAAGCACAGACGGGCAGTTAGAAGAGGCGAGCCCGAGCAGGGAATGGCTACTCTGCCCACAATCCTACCTCAGGAGCTGACGTTGTTCACAAACTAACCTATACAAATGCAAATCCAGACCTCAAATATATTTATCTATCATACAGAAATTACATTTACATTCATATGTTTATCTAAATATGTTTATATTCACATGTGTTTATATATTTATTTAAATATATTTATATTCATATCTAAATACATTTATATTCATCTATATTTATCTAAACATATATTTATATTCACATATTTATATTCATATATTTAAACATCTATTTATTTAAATATGTTTATATTCATATATTTATCTAAATACATTTATATTCATATATTTATCTAAATATAGCTTTATATTCATATCTATTTATCTAAATATATTTATACCCACACATATTTATATATTTATTTGAATATATTTATATTCATATCTAGTTATCTAAATACATTTATATTCATCTATATTTATCTAAACATATATTATACTCACATATTTATATTCATATATTTATCTAAACATCTATTTATTTAAATATGTTTATATTCATATATTTATCTAAACACATTTATATTCATATATTTATCTAAATATAGCTTTATATTCATATCTATTTATCTAAATATATTTATATCCACACATATTTAAACATATTTATATTCACATTGATTTATCTAAATACATTTATATTCATCTATATTTATCTAAACATATATTTATATTCACATATTTATATTTATCTAAATATCTATTTATTTAAATATGTTTATATTCATATATTTATCTAAACACACTTATATTCCTATATTTATTTAAACATAGCTTTATATTCATATCTATTTATCTAAATATATTTATATCCACACATATTTATATATTTATTTAAATATATTTATATTCACATCGATTTATCTAAATACATTTATATTCATCTATATTTATCTAAACATATTTATATTCACATATTTATATTTATCTAAACATATATTTATTTAAATATATTTATATTCATATATATTTATCTAAACACATTTATATTCCTATAATTTAAACATAGCTTTATATTCATATCTATTTATCTAAATATATTTATATTCACACATTTATCTAAACATATTCATACATTTAAATATATTTATATGCATATCTATTATCTAAATACATATTTATATTCATACCTATTTATCTAAATACATTTATATATTTATCTAAACATATATTTATATTCACACATTTATCTAAACATATATTTATTTAAATATCTTTATATTCATATATATTTATCTAAATACATTTATATTCCTATATTTATTTAAACATAGCTTTATATTCATAAATATATTTATATTCATATATTTATATATACATTATAAAATTTATCCTTGAGAGGAATTGTCCTGAAATCAGAGCATTATTACAGCCAAATTTCTGTTTTGGCTACCACCATAATAGTGCCTACCTCGCAGGGTTGTTGTGGGGGTAACAATAATGTCTGTAAGGTGCTTGGCACATAGTAGGTGTTTAATAAATGTGTTTCCTTCCTTCCCATTTTCCCTTCTTCCATAATGGCCCAGATAAGACAAGGATCCATAAAAAATTCAAGAACAACACTTTAATAAATGTAGTCATTCTGAATTCTCATAATCTCCATACTACATGGAATGAACAGCTTTCAAAATATAGAGAGCTGGTAGAAAAAAAATCAAAACCACATGTGAATGGAATGAATGGCATACACATCATCCCCAGTATCCTGTAAGATGCCAGAGTTGTCCCAGAGATGCTTTCAGTACACCCAAGGAAGAAGAAATTATATCCCAATATTTTATTAAATTGCAAAAAAAATCAATTTTTATGCCTTGGAACAATAAGTAATATGTCAAATATAAAAGAATAACAGAAGTAGGACTGTTTTAATTTGAACTCTACTGAAAAAGTGAGGGGGGAAAATGGATCAATAGTAAGAATAGCTGCTATATTGTATTTTAAGATTTGCAAAGTACTTTTCTTTTCAACACTTTTCTGTCTTAGAATCAATACTGTGTATTGGTTCTAAGGCAGAATAGTATTAAGGGCTAGGCAATGAGGGTTAAGTGACTTGCCCAAGGTCACACAGTTAGAAAGTGCCTGAAGGCAGATTTGCAAAGTATTTTTCATTCATTATCTCATTTTAGCTTCCCAAAATTGGGAGATAACTGCAATTACTTTCCTCATTTTACAGAGGGGGAAACAGAGACTGTTTTGCCCAAAGAGTCAGTAACTGTGACTAGACTTGGACCTGCATTTTCGTAACATTAAGTCTAGCTCTCTAGCTAAATATGAAATGAGGACAAAGTAAACATTCTTAACGGTTTTTCTTTCTTTTTTTTTTGAACTTTAAAGATTAGGTTTATTTGGAGAAAACAAAACAAAAACAAAAAATCCTGGAAAAAAGCAGTCTCCATGATGTAAGTACTACCGCTAGGATTTGGGGCACACATTGGTTTTTGACATAAAAGTCATTCCTCTTTTAAATTGGTCAGAGCCTACCTGATATTCCTAACAGCAATGGAGATCGGTTTAGAAGTGCTCAATCACTATTCATCTTTAAAATGACATTAATTACAAATTAATTTATCATTACTCACAATGGGAATGTGAACCCTTTGCACGATGAGAAGTCTGAGACTAAACCTGCCTTAGTATCCAGAACTTCCAGGCCAAACACAATTATCACTGGAGGGGAGAGAGAAAGGTCAAGGAAAGACCCCTTTTTTCTCTTTTATGCTTTGGATTTTTTATAGTTTTCAAATGAGCCATGTCTTGGATTTAAAAATAGTAAAGTTGTTATGATTGCAATTGCCCTACTTATTCTCCGCTGAGAACTTAGAGCTCATTAAAAACACAACTTAATGCAGGGCTGGAAAACTGGGCTGAAAACTTTTTTTTTTAAGTAAAAAAAGCAGCAAAACAAGTCTATTGGCCTCAATAGATCTGTCTAAGGCTAGTGAATAGGAACAGACTAGAAGAGATGCATGGTACGGTTTGCCCTGACATGGTTCCAGTATCTGTTATAAATCCCTTCTCTTCTCACTCACTATTATTCACCTACATTTCTGTATGAAAGAATAAGGCTACAATAGTGTCCTCGGTGGCCTTTCATTGCAATACACTACTTTAATGGGAAACTGGTAGCATTTGGGATCACACTGAGGCGGGGGGGGGTGGAGGAGAGGAGCCCTCGTTAAAACAGAAACAGAAGGCTGGCCTGCAGAGCAAACGTCTTCAGATGATGGGGCCCACTCTGGTAACATCAAAAAGGATGAGATTCAATCAGAAATACACTGACTGAAGTCCATCTTTTCAAAGATCTGTAAGGCATTGGACGCTTCTTTGCTGAATCAAGACTTTTCTCTTTTTTAGTGATTTTCCAAAAATGCTCAACACGCCTCCATTTGCTTCTATCTGCAGGCTGATGATTTTTCACCATCACATTGCACGTTTCTATCTATTCCATCAAGAACACTTTAAAACGTTACTGCCTAGTCTGACCAGAGGCTTCAAACATTAAACAGGCGCACATAATGGACATACGACAAATATTGATCTAGAATTAGGTACACTGATTGATGGAATCCCACAATGAATGGAAAATATGGGAGAATTTACAACAGTTTGTGGAGTTTCAAGAAAATTAATGCATCTATCGGAACTAAAACTGATTCAATATATATAAAATTACTAAAAAAAGCCTTAAAATATTCTCCAAAAAAGTCCTGGGCTGACCTGGATTTGAAGACTTAATCTAACATTGAGTAAATCAAGATTTGGAGAACCGAGCTGTCCCCTTTGATGCTGAACAACAACCTGGAGGGACTCAACAAAAAAAATGCCAATATGGACAATATGGACCGGAGACAGTGCTGGTGACCATATGACTTGCCCATTCTGCTACTCAAACTGTGAGTGTTCACCGTTGCTTTCCAGATAGACTTTGATATGGATCCTTGAAGGAGAATAATAAAGGCTTATCCTGAGGCTGTAAATCATATCCAGGGATGTCAAAAGGGTCCAAGGCAATGGATGGCAAGTGCTGTGCTAGCAGAGCAAAGTGTCAGATTCCACCAAGCTGCAAAGGCTTCAAATACAAAGCTGGTGATGGATAGGACCAGCCTATATTTCTGTTGCACAGAAGAGAAACTCATCCCCAGGTTGACGATATAAATGTGAGGAGATTTTCTAGTTATGGCAACTCTTGGGGACTCTTTTCTAATTAATTAAAAAGAGTCTGTGGTCTGCATCAATAGAAGGAGTCTCCATGCCAACAATACTACGGAGATCACTTAAGTACAGAAAATCGCCTCAGCTTTGGGACTCAAATATTTATCTGTCTCATTTTTGTCACAACCTTCTACGAAAAAAAGGAGGAAATAAAGGAGTAAATTCAAGCTTTAGAGGTTCGGAGTTTATAAAAGAAAATATACTGTGGGTTTTCCTCCTCAGAGCTTTGGCTAATAAACGTAACAACATGCACATCTTCCATGTGGAAAAACAAACAGCAACCTTGCCTCTTGTAAGCACTGAAGTCATCTGTTTAGATGGATGGCTAAGATGCAACGGTTTGGATAAACAATAAGACTCTTTATTAATAACTGGCCCACAAACGCTAAACAGGTGGCAAGAAATTGCAATGTACAGACTGTATATACAGTACATCATACATCACAGGTTTGGAGCACAAGAAAAAAAATTGTCATTGGGATGGCATTTAGAGGTATGCAGAATGAGTAAAGTTGGATTAGTTGTTCTTGTTTGTTACTTTAATTTTTTCCAGAGTGCTGGATTGGACTCAGCAGCCTATTTCAAAGGGTCCAGACCTACACAGGATCTAAGAAGGCAGGAGTTGACATTGTGGCTTTGTCAACTCCCCTCTCTATTCTCATTGTTTACTTCATCTGAAAAACAGATGTGTCTAGCAGAGAGAGTAGGGGGCCTGGAAGCCAGAAGATCTGAAATACAATCCTGGGTCTACCAGAGAACCTTTTAAAATGATCTGTTAGCTACAGTATTTGAAGAGAGAGCTTCATTGTTAAAAAAAAAATGTCATTTTTTCTTTAGTGTGTATACAACTAGTGCTAATATGGGCTTCATTTATACTACAGGGAAGAACAATTAGAAAATTCATTAACCATTATCCTTCTGTTTAACAACTAAATTTCATAGACTTAAAGTTTGCTTAAAGCATCTTCTATGGCTCCATATTGACTAAATCTTCCCTTTTTGAAGAGCTTAACTTGCATTTATTTCATTTAATTTCTTTATATATCATTTAGCATAAAACAAATTCATTTTATATATGTAATTAAGTGTTAGAAAAGGTAGTCTGAGTTGTTAATTAACTGTGATAGATAAGGAAAGATGTAGCTTAAGAGCTTTTTATGTTAAGTCCACATCTTTACTATCTCCGGATTTTGAATAAAGATAACGGAAGCAATCATAGTCAGTTGTAAAAGTGGGAATAGTATTTGCTTTTCTAGGAATGTAGGTCAATTTGTCAATGAGACAACTTTGTATATCTTCGAGTTTCTTCTTGTGAGTCATTCGTTGTCTGTTACAATAGCAATAAGTCTTTTCCTAAAATATCTGAAGATAGTAGAGGCGTGATCAATAAAATGTTTGGACCTTGTACTAGACAATTATTAGCTAACCTACTTTGAGTAGATAGAGTTTGTTCATCAGTGATTGTTATCAACTGTCAAATGCCTATAAAACAACTATGAACATCCACAAGGTGTCTTTCATCAGTTTTCAGCTCAGAATTATGGCCCAGAGATTTCTTTATTTCTTACATTTTGGTGTGTAGAATGTAGAATTTGTGAAATTTACCCATATTGCAAATGCAAGTACAATTTATTTATTAGTTGTTAATTATGACTTGTAATCTGGGTACAACTCATTAGGTAAATAATTATCTTGAATATTTAAAATATAAACAAAATAATTCATTCATTTGTTAATCGTTCTTTCCTAATTCCCCAGGGAGAATGTAACTAATAATAGTCATTTATTGCAGCATACCTAGAACTATATTAGAACCTTCTAAAGAATTCAAGGTGTAATGGAGAATATTAATGGAAAAAATATGATATAATTATAATAAGAATCTAGTACATGCATAAACTATATCAGCTGCTCAGATAGTGTGTCTTCTTGTAGAAAACACTAGAAAGCTAACTTTGGGGAGAATTTTTATGACATCTAAGGGAAGTGCTTTAGCCAAGCTGTGAGACATGTGTGGAATTCCATGATTGGTTTTGGTTGGCTCATCAAGTGGTTGGGAGATTGATTTTTTTTTTTGATTGGCTGAGTAGTAAGAACTGTTAGTATCTTCAAAAAAGGTCTGAGTTCATTCTGGCCACAATCTCTTTTTGTTGTCTCTTGAGACCATATGGACCCCAAGAAATGGTGCCATCTTGACCTTTGTGTTCATTCTTTTCTATTTTAGGTGTAGGCAGTAGAATCTCCTACCACAGGAGAGGAAGCCACAGAAATCCAAGAGATGAAATCTAGGCCAGGTTTTGCAGCAATCCCAGGGATCAAGAAATGTTCTTCCTAAGCTACCTTCTAACACCATGCAGGTGAGTGAGAACCATCCAGTAGGGATGCAACTTTTGGATGTGAAATTGATGAGAATGATGCTGTCTTGGAACTAAGTTAAATTTTGGATCTGTGGCATCCAAAAATGAGCTGGTGTAGGGAAGATTAGGCCCAATAGATTTTGGTGGAAATACTTATAATTCTGAACTTTCTATCTTTAAGGTAAATATCCCTTTGTAGGAGCTGCATATTGATAAGTGGTTAAACGCAATTGGGTTGCTAGTCACAGGCACCCTCATAAAGGGGAAAGGCATACATAGCCAGTGTAGATGGCTATGATGGCCAAGGTTGAGAAGAGAGATACCCCTAAACCCCTTTGGGTACTCAGAGGAGAAATGTAGCTGTCCTGCCCTGAAAGAATGTGACCAGAATATACATGATCCATAATAAAGAAAGAACACTCCAATTGAAGACGGAAGACCCAACTTGACTAATCACTACCCATTTGTCCTTGGGCAACTTATTAAACTTCTCTAAGGCTCAATTCTCAAATCTGTAAAAAGGGAGCATTCAGGATCCTTCCAGTCCTAAATTCTATGACTCTGATCCAGTATTTAATACATATTCATTGATAAGATGATAACCCAAAGACATAAGAACCCCAAATCATAGGCGCCCACAAAGGAACTAAAAAAAAAAACCATCTTGAATTAGAGAGTTATAAAAATGCTTCAGACTCTTTGCAAATGGTCTATCTAAAAATCTTTATAATATAGGAGAGACAGAACTCTGGTCCTTTGTATAGGAAAGGTGGTATAGTATAATGGACAGTGGATTGAGTGCTAAACTTTGGGTTAGGAAAGCCTGGGTCTGAATCCCTCTGAATTAAAGTCAAGTTCCTACAGAATTTACTTAGAACTCATGTATAATCAGAAAAATTTGGACTCCATCTCCCAGAATTTTTTTCTTGTTCCAAGAGCCACAAAACTATATACACATATGTAACAAACACAAATGTGAATGGGGAAAGGATTCTTGGAACAAGAAAAGAATGCTGGGAGATAGAATCCACATTTTTCTAATTATACAGTCAGTTCCCTCATCTGTAAAATGGACTAAATGTTATGTTATCTCACAGGGTTGTGGTGATATCACCTATTATGAGCAATCATAGCACCTGTAAAATGATGGATTTTCTCAGCATATTCCCTAGTTGTGTTGAGTCAAGTCCCTGAAGAGTTATACAATTTAATATTCCATCTGGTTACAGAAGGTAATATTAAAGTTTTGGGAAGGCTCAGGTACAGGGAGGGAGAAGAACATGTCTGCATATGAGATTTCACTGAAGCAGGAAATTTCTAGGGTGGCAATTTCCTCAGGAATAAATATAAAATCCTCTGTTGGGCAACCAAATCTCTTTAACACCACTCTCCCCCCAAACCTATCTTTCTAGTCTTCTTATATCTTATACTCCATCGTTTACTCTGCAGTTCAGTGTCATTGTTGTCCTTGCTGCTGCCATGTCCTAACCCTCCCCATCTCTACCTCCTGGCTTCCCTGGCTCCCTTCGAATCTCCACTAAAACCCCACTTTCTGTAAGAAGCCCTTCCCAGTCCTCCTTATTCTAGTCCCTTACCTCTACTGATTATCTCCAATTTATCCTGTTTACAGAAGGACCTCATTTTATGTATAAATACATTCCAATACGTCAATACGTTCCAAGATCCTTCACATCAGAAGAAAATCACACATAATAGTGAACCCCATTATTTAATAAATATTTCTTATATCAACATACCTAGCTAGGCTCTTTTTTCTTAGGCTTATCAGAGGCACCAGCATCACTACTCCTACACTTTGGGGCCATTAGTAATAACTAAATAGCATTAATGAAACAAAGAGAAGCACTGCTGTGATGCACAGGACAAGGGAGAGCTACCAATACAAACTGATACAGGAGCTAATGGTTGGCTAAAAACAAGGGATTGAGTCACATTAATGCTTTTCAGAGAATGAAAATGATCGGGCAAGCAGCATGGATTCAGTGCATAACTCAAAATTTTAATTTTGCATATTCTTCTGCCTTTTTTGGATAGCCATTTGTGTATACCTGATTTCTGGGTGCTGAGTTCACATAAAACAAGGTCCTCCTGTAGATCTGATTTGGACATTGTTGTTATCTTCCCTCATTAGATTGTGAGCTCCTGGAGAGCAGAAATTGCCACGTGCTTTTCTTTGTTTCCAGGGTATTCAGCAAATAATAGAATGTTTATAAATGTTTACTGACTGATTCTACAGGGGGATATTGGCTACTCATCTATAACTCACAGTTTGGAAAACTGTCTGGGACGCAGAGAGGTCGCCCAGGGTCACACATCTATATGGGGCATCAACAGGACTGGAAACAAGATCTTTCTTATTCTTGGATGTGACCATTCAATATAAATAGTAAGAAGTATATATATATGGTCATATATATTATATGCATAATATATATGTACTATAGTATAAAATATATAGTATACATAGAGTAAAAAGTAAAAAAATATATAATAAAAATAATAATAAATATATATATTTATGATATATATAATATACATATTATATATATATAAAATATATAATAAAAAAATAAAAAGCTTAGCAATCCCAACATGAACAGTGTTAGACACAAAGTTGGTGTTCAACAATATTTTTTAGTTTTAATTATATAATCTTTGAAATGCCAGAAAATGAAAGTAAAAATGTTAGTTGATCTTGAATAAGATGTCAGAGTTGATCTGTTCTGAATGTAATAAAAGTTTATTAAATAATTATTATACTGATAGTATGTTAATAGCAACACAGTAAATCATCAGTATAAATAACCAAAAGAATTTTCTCCATAAAACCTATCTATTATGCATAATTATTTTAAGTACAGTAGCAAGTACTTAAGTACAAGCAAGAGTGTTGGATTTGAATCCAGAGGACCTGGATCCCAACTCTGCCCCTTACTACCCCTGTGGCCTTGGGAAAGGCATTGCACTCCTCCTGGCCTTACTTTCTCCAAAGGTAAAAGGAGTGAGTTGGACTAGATGACCTCAAAGATCTCTTTCATCTCTAAATCTATGGACCGTACAACTGAAAACTGGGATTAGAATTTACAATATTATAAAGGAATTTCAGAAGTCATTTATTATACATATATATGTATACATACACACACTCACATATATAGAATGTATATATATATAATTTATATATAATAATTCCTTTAATTCCTCATTAAAACATGAAAACATCTAATGAGAAAGCACTTTGTACATCTGTATAATATATATCTGTATATCTGAGAGATGAAATATTGGCTGCTCTTGCCTTCAGAAAAACCTCGTGGAGGTCTTTCCTGTGGTCCACACTAGCAGCGTGATCCTGAGTGAATCACTTCTGAGCATCCTAGGAAGCCCTCTAAGACAGTGAGTTAGAGATGAGTTGCTGACCCGCACCCAAGATGTGGTTTTTCCACAGGCGTTCCTTGCATAGTGAAATCACAGGTTTAGACCAAAAATCACAATCTGTCTGACGTCCATCTACTAAAATATAGTTCCAACCTTTTTTAAAATTCTCCAGAGAAAACTCTGCAGCCTTCCTTATTTGGAAGGCCTTTATTCCTTTGAAAAAATACTTACCCTAAGTTCTACAAGCTACAGCTTTAGAACTTGTTCTCCCGTCTATTTTGAATTCGATGCAAGTTATTAAGTTGTTACTAGATAGAGGTCACAGTGTTAAATCCTAATAATCCAAAATTCCACCCCAAAGTGCCCGGATAGCCCAAAGGTACAGAGAAGTAAAGTACAAGGTTACGGAAGGAGAGAATGCTAGCAATTGGAGGATAAAGAAGGATTTTATGGCTCTTGGAGAGAGCCATGAAGGATGATAAAAATTCTAACAGATAGTGATAAAGATGAAGTGCATCCTGGGCAATAAAGAAGGAAAAGAACCTGTATGTTCTAAATATTTATAGCTGCAATCTTTGTGGTGGCAAAGAACTGGAAATGGAGGGGATGCCCGTCCACTGTGGAATGGATAAGCACGTCGTGGCATAGGATGGCATCGTGGTGGAACACTATTTTATCATAAGAAATAAGCAGGTTAATTTTTTTTTTAAATGAAGAGGCACCTAGGTGGTTCAGAGAGTCAGGGTTCAAACCTGGCCTCAGGAGCCTGTATGACCTGGGCAAGTCACTTAACTCCAATTGCCCACCCTTACTGCTCTTCTGCTCTGAAACGGATACTTAGTATTGATTCTAAAACAGAAGGTAAGAATTTAGGAAAAAAGAAAAAGAAACCTACATGCAATTATGAAGAGTAAAAGGAATGAAACCAAAGGAACATTATATACAGCAACAGAAATATTGTTTGAAGAATGATTTGTGTAATACAGAAATAGATCTTGATCAATGATACATGTAAAACACAGTCGTCTTGCTCGTTGGCCATAGGAGGGGGAAGGGAGGAGGGGAGGGAAAGAACATGAATCATGGAACCACGGGGGGTGGGGGGATGGGGGAGAGATCCTTAATTAATTAATTAATTGATTTTTAAAAGGAAAGAATGATTTGTGTATGTCTGCCTACAAAGAAAGAACTGAGAAAGAAATAAGCAAGAAACAGTTTTATATATACATATATCTTTTTGTCCAATGATGACATCTCTAGTGTGAGAAGGGGAGGGAGGGACTAACCTGGGAATTTTAATATAACCAAAAAAATTAATTAATTAAAAAAGGAAGGAAAATTGTGCAATTCTGATCTCATCCCCATAACAGGAGAAGTACATTTTGGTTCCACAAATGTAGGAAATTAACTTCTTCCCTTACAGCTGGAGACCTGCTATCTCTGCAGGCTGAGAAGATAAGCATTTCTGATAGCTCCTAGGTAAATGCTGACTAGTCCCTTTTCCCTGGGCTATTGCCTGTCTAATGGAAAGCATAAAGACTCTGTTTACATTTGCTTTTGTGTCTACAGACATTCCAAACATTGCTGCCTAGAGAGCTTATCAGTTCATAAACCCAAATTCCTTCTCTAACAATTTGATGCCAATTATTATTTACCATTTGATTACAGTGGTGGCTTTCGACAGTAATTAGCTAGTAGTTCCCACTCAGGTGCCTGCTCAGCTAGACAATGGTAGTGGATTTCTTCACATTGATTACTTCAGGGAGGATTTTTTTAATTGTACCTTTTGCTTTAAAGTCCTTAGAAAGGCTGTATATTTTAAAAGGACGTCTGATTAAAATATTTAAAAACAAACCCAGCCTCTATTTAAAGAGAGAGAGAGGAGGATGAGGGAGAGGGAGACAGAGAAATAGAGAGAGAGAGACAGAGAGACAGAGAGAGACAGAGACAGAGAGAGACAGAGAGAGAGAGAGACAGACAGACAGAGAGAAAATGAGAGCCAGAAACAGAGACAGAAAGAGAAAGACAGAGACAAAGAGAAAGAGAGAATGAGAGACAGAGTCAGACAGAGACAGAGAACAAGAGACAGAGACAGAGATACCCACAAAAACAGAATTAAAATATAATTCTATATTTAGCCCTAACATACAAGAAATATACCCCAAATATGTAAGCAAATTTAATCTTTGGTGAATAAAACACTATGGTTTCTGTTGTATAAAATTATGCCTGGCATCTTTGAGGCACTAGGTAAGAGGAAACCAGTGGATATACTTTTACTGAGATTTTAAAAACTCGATTCCTTTTTTTAAAGTTGAATAATCGTGGATTTGAGGGAACAGTTTTTAACAAGGATAAAAAGCTGGTTTATAGCTAGGAAACTGAATATAAATATAGACCAGAATTTCTCTGAAGACCAGAGAAGGAGAATAATGGGATCCATCATGGGAAGTTCTGAGACTAGTCTGGAACATTTTTGTACAACATAGCAAAGGGAGAATAAACAGTCAGCTACTCAAGTGTGTGGATAACACTAAGATCTCACAGATTAAATAAAGTAATAAACTGACAAGGATAAATTATAGAATGATCTTATAAAATGCTAAATGTAATTAAGAGAATGGCAACTGGAAATTGAGGGGATGTCTGTCACTGGGGGAATGTCTGGACAAATTGTGGTATATGATTGTGATGGAATATCCCTGTGCCTGAAGAAACATTCAGATTAATTTTTTTTTAAACTTGGAAAGATCAGGGGCCAGCTAACTAGCTCAGTGGATTGAGAGCCAGGCCTAGAGATGGGAGGTCCTGGGTTTAAATCTGACCTTAGACACGTCCTAGCTGTGTGACCCTGGGTAAGTCACTTAACCCCCATTGCCTAGCCCTTACCACTCTTCTACCTTGGAATTAATATAGATTATTGATTCCAAGATGGAAGGTGAGGGTTTTAAAAAATCATAAAACAAAGTGAAAATATTCAGGAAAAGGGGGAGAATGATATTCCGGAGGTAGATCGCCATATCTCAGATTAAACTATCCCTGACTTTCATGGCTTCTTTCCCTTTCTCCTATGCACTCATCTGCCATCCATAGTAAGGGGGTCAGAGCCCAGAAGAAGAGAGAGGTTCAAAGCAGGGGTTTAAGATGTGAGTCGGGCATTTATAAGTCAGCAAATGATTTAAGTTTTGCTTCCCTTGAACAAGTTTTCCCCAGTCTTGGCTTTTTCTTTATTTCCTATAAATAAATAATGTCTATTTCTAGTTTCCTTTGCTGCTAACGCCACGCACATGCCCCACCCTTCTGCCTGGCAGCCCAGTGGGAGCAAAAAGGAGGTGAGGTGTAGGGCTCATAGGCAGCAGAGCTGGAGGGGAGTGGGGCACTGGAGCCAGTCCCCGCCCCCTCTCTACACTTGCTGAGGACATTCCTCACTTCGCCAATCTCTCTGCTCAGCAGCCCAATGGGAGCACTTTCTCTGTGGGCTAAGGAGGGTAGGGTACCACTTTCATTCTCTTTACTCACTGATGGCCAGGATGAGTTCTCTCCTCTGGGCAAAACCGATGAGGCGCTCGGAGTCTTTGGAAACCACCACAGGGAAGCCGTTGTAGTCGGTCTCTTTGATCAGCGTCTCGACGTCCTCCACCGTCATGCTGTCCTGGGTGAGCACAGAGAGCGGCGGCTCCCCGCGCCTGGGCCTCATGACGTCCGTGGCCAGCGTCCTGTGGGTGAACTCGTCCTTGACGTCCAGAAACGGGTACCCGTTTAGGTGGATGTGCGCCTCGTAGATGCCCTCCTTCCCGAAGGCGTCCGCCACCCACTTGCTGGTCACGGCCGCGGCCATCAGCGGCACGATGTACTCCAGGCCTCCTGTCAACTCGAACATGATCACCACCAGCGACACAGTCATCCGGGTAACGCCACCTGCGAGGAAGAGAGCCGAGGCGTTAAGGGACGCGCAGCCAACTCCAGCAGGCCCATTTCAGATGTGAAAAAACCAAGAACCTGGAAACTGGGATGATTCCCATCGCAGGTCTGCAGTCAGGAAGAACCAAGTTCAAATCCAGCCTGAGGCACTTCCTACCTGGGTGACCCTAAGTGAGTCACTTAACCCTGTTTGCCTTCATTTCCTCATCTATAAAATGAATTAGAGAAGAAAATAGCAAACTCTCTGGGCCAAGTCATTTACCTCTGTTTGCCTCAGTTTCCTCCTCTGTAAAATGAGCTGGAGAAGGAAATGGCAAACTATCTGGGTGACCCTTGAGAGGTCACTTAACCCTGTTTGCCTCAGTTTCCTCATCTGTAAAATGAATTAGAGAAGAAAATAGCAAACTCTCTGGGCCAAGTCATTTACCTCTGTTTGCCTCAGTTTCCTCCTCTGTAAAATGAGCTGGAGAAGGAAATGGCAAACTATCTGGGTGACCCTTGAGAGGTCACTTAACCCTGTTTGCCTCAGTTTCCTCATCTGTAAAATGAATTAGAGAAGAAAATAGCAAACTCTCTGGGCCAAGTCATTTAACCCTGTTTGCCTCAGTTTCCTCATCTGTAAAATGAGCTGGAGAAGGAAATAGTAAACTCTCTGGGCCGAGTCACTTAACCTTGTTTGCCTCAGTTTCTTCATCTGTAAAATGAGCTGGAGAAGGAAATGGCAAACTATCTGGGTGACCCTTGAGAGGTCACTTAACCCTGTTTGCCTCAGTTTCCTCCTCTGTAAAATGAGTTGGAGAAAGAAAATGGCAAGCCACTCCGGTAACTTTGCCAAGAAAACCCCACGAGACAGACATGACTCAAATGACAGAACAACAACTGTAACAGCAGAGCAAAGATTCAAATGCAGGTTCTCTGACTTCAAATCCCGTGCTCTTTCCCTTCTACAGTGTTGATTTCCATTGGGCACAATGGCATGAACTGTGCGGTAGTCTACCAAATCATATACACGAGGAGGCAGCATGATGTCGAGGATGGAGTTCTGAGCCTGAGTCCAGGAAGACCCGGGTTTAAATCCTGTCTGACATTCACTAGATTTCCTCAATCCGGGATAACAGCATCTTTAATTGGTACTTCATAGGGCGATTTGTGCAGCTGAAATGGGATCACGTGCAAACTGAAATACCACATGGTCTTCGTTATTTCAGTCGTGTCCAACTCTGTGTTTAATGTAGGGCTTTCTTGACAAAGATAGTGCAGTGGTTTACCATGTCCTTTTCCAGCTCATTCAACACATGAGGAAACTCAGGCAAATAAGTTAAATGACTTGCTCAGGGTCACCCAGCTAGAAAATATCTGAGGCCAGACTTAAACTCAGATCTTCCAGCCCTCTATCTACTGTGCCACCTTCCTGCCTAAAAATGCAATGTAAATATCAGTTAATATTACGACATAGAACAAAGAAAAAAATAATTATTCTATTATTTGATATCAATATCAGTTATTAGTGCAACATAGATAGAAGAAAATTATTCTATTATTCAATATACCAGTTATTAAAACATAACAAGGAAAAGATTATTTATTGCATTATTCAATATGAATATCAGTTATTATAACATAAAAGATTACTTATATCATTTGATATACATTTGAGATATTATAAAATATGAAGAAAAGATTACTTATTCTGTTATTCAATATAAATATTGGTTATTATTAAAACATAACAAGGAAAATATTACTTATTCTATTATTCAATATGAATATTGGTTATTATTAAAACATAACAAGGAAAATATTACTTATTCTGTTATTCAATATGAATATTGGTTATTATTAAAACATAACAAGGAAAATATTACTTATTCTATTATTCAATATGAATGTCGGTTATTATTAAAAATTACTAGGAAAAGATTATATATCCTATTATTCAATATGAATATGTTATTATTACAACAAATAAAGAAGACTATTCTATTATTTGATATGAATATCAGTTATTACAACATATAAAACAATTCTATTTTCTATGTGAATATCAATTAAAACATATAACAAGAAAAAGATTACTTATGCTATCATTCTATATGAATATTAACTATTATTACAATATACAAGGAAAATCTACCATTTGATGAGTATCAATTATTATTAAAACAAATAACAAAAAAGATTATTTCTTCTATCGTCCAATATGAATATCAGCTATTATGACAGCATATACCAAGGAAAAGATTACTTATTCTCGTGAAGTCCTACCTAATTCTCTGATCCAGAGCCGCCAGTTTGGGGGAGAAATCCGTTATCTGAAGCTGAGTCACTGTGCTCACTCTTTCCTAGTATCTACGGGTCATCTGTGGAGCACCAGCTGTCCACAAAGACCCCCTGCCTCAGTGTCTGCAATGCATGAATTCTCCAGGCTTCTCACTCAAATTAGAGTTCATCCTCCCAAGCCCAGAATAAGCGGAGCAAGGTCCCTGGTCCATCCATCTCCATCAACCTGACCTGCACCCCTCAGGTCCTTGGCGTTCCTGAGCAGACTGAGATGATCCGTCATTTATGTGAGGATACTGATAAACCTTAATAGATTTCACAGCTACTCTCACCGACTATTCCTGAGAGTCTAATGGACCAGATTGTGCATCTACTACATGCTATATTATTAATCAGGGGTAGCAGTCATTATTAGTAACAACAGTAGTAGTAAACTGCATTGATACAACACTTCAAAATAGCCTTGAATAAATGGATGGAAAATCTCGAGATTTTTATTTTTGCCCCAGTTGGCATACAAAGAAAAGATTCTTGGGGTGATTAGGGGGCTCAGTGGATTTGAAAGCCAGGGCTAAAGATGGATGGTTCTGGCTTCGAATCTGGCTTCAGACATTTCCTGGCTATTTGACCCTGGGTAAGTCACTTAATCTCCTAGTCCTTACCACTCTTCTGCCTTGGATCCACTACACAGTATTGATTCCAAGACAGAATATAGGGTTTTAAAAAATAGTATTGAATCTAAGGTAGAAGATAAGAGTTTAAAAAATAAAAATAAATTTAAAAATAAAGAAAAAATGTTTGTCATGGTATCCCAGGCAATGATCCCTGAGTGCACAGCAAAAGGAGACCGTCTTCCAAAATTAATTGCAAAGCAAAATAACGAGAGTTCATGAAAAATGTCTAAATGTACTGTAAAATGTTGCTCTACAAGGCTGTCTTATTTCAATGTGAGAGAATTTCAGAAAGGAATCCAATTATTATCCTAAAGTGATAAGCTCATAAAGTTCAGCAGTCAAGGCTATGAATCAATACAAATGGTATTTAAACTATAATTGCCAGGAATCCTATAAATAACTCATGCCTTTCAATTCTATTCTGTGCATTCATACTGGATCACTGTTATCAGGTCATAACTGATAACAGATTTTAAAGACTGTCTAATCCAGCCCTTTTATTTTACAAATGAGAAAACTGAGCCTGGTAGAGGTAAGGTGACTTGTCCAAGGGCAATCAGGTACTAAGTGCTAAAGGCAAGATTTGAAACCTTCCCCTCCTGCCTTCAAATCCAGCTTTCAGTCCTCCGTACCACACTTTCTTATTAAGTGTTTGCTTCTGTGCAAGGTATCACTAGGAATAGCCTGTGCTTTAAAGAACTTAAAATCTAGTCGGAAGGAGAAAGGAAGGATAGGACACATTCACAACTAGGTAATAAGAGAAGGTAGGCTATGATTAAGGAAACAAGAGGCATCTGAGTGGCAGAAGGGACTCAAGAAAGATGGGATCACTTTCAGCACAGGGGAGGAAAAAAAGAACTTGGAGAACATTTCAGAAAGTAGATAAACCTGAGCGAGGTCTCAAAGGAAGAAAGGAATTTCAACAGGAGATGCAGGGAGGATCTATTCTAGGGAATATCACCAGTACATAAAAATGCAAAGAGGTAAAATAGGTCAGGAAAAAATTGTGAAATGGCAAACAATCCAATTTAGCTGGTGCAGAAATTACATCGAAGGGAGCAGGAAACAAAAAGACTACATGAATGAAGCCCAGAAGAGCAGATTGGAGTGGTTGAGAGTTTTAACTCTCAAGCAAAGAATTTGTATTTTCGCTCTTAGGTACTAGGGATCTATTGAAAGTTTTAGACCAAGGAAGTTGATGCCATCAGACCTCTGCAGTGGAAAGCAGTGAAAGATGGACTAGAGAAGGGAAAGGGGGTAGAAAACATACATCCACGCATGAAGATTTCAAACCACAGGAGACTGGGAATCAATCTTATCAATCAACGGGGCTTAAATAGCATATGGAGGAGGAGAGGAGAGAGAGAAGTCAAAGATGGCTAAGATTGTAAGCCTGAGTAATCTGGAGAATGATGGTGCCATAAACAAAAATGAGGGGAAAAGAAGCAGATTTGGGGGGGAGGATGAGTTTGGTGAATTACACAGTGGGTATATTATCAGCACTAGTCATATATCCAAATAAAGAGGTTATATGGCCAACTGGAAATGTGGGACTATACTTCAAGAGAGAGAAGAGAGTCAAAAAATTTCGGGAATCATCTCTGTTGTTGTAGTTGATTTTTTCTTAGTCATGTCCAACTCTTCATGCCCCATGTGGGCTTTTCTTGGCAGAGAAAATTATCATTTTCTTCTTTGGGTCATTTTACAGATGAGGAAACTGAGTCCAACAGGATGAAATAACTTATCCAAAATCACAAAGCTAACAAGAGTTTAAGGCTGGACTTGAACCCAGGTTCCCCTGACCACCTAGCTACCCCAATAATTTGTTTTAACCCTATATAAACTTTTATGTGGATTGCTAAATCAGGGAATCAGAGAAAACATTTCCATGTGAATAATATCATGAATGGAGAGATGTTAATGATTTGGCACCCAAATCTACAGCTAGATAAGATAAAACTAGATAAACAAGCCATCTCAGACTAAAAGGGAAAAAAAGCCATAAAACATCACTGCATTGAAGGACAGCCACAGCCCCATTTCAGCATCCCTAATGGGATTACAAAATCAAATATAGAGCCAAATTGAACTTTAAGGTCCCCATTCCCAAGTCAGTTAACAACCACAAAAAAAGCCTAACAAGGTTATGCTCTGCTCTGGAGCCACATTAATATTTTCTACCTCTCAGAGGTACTAAGCCAGATCGTCTATCTATAGCTTCTATCTCAACTGAGCCTTTTAGGGAAATCTCAGTGGAAAATGAAGCCTTGAAAACCTAAAAGACGATAAACAAGAAGAGGACAAGAATGCCCTTGTCAGACAACAAATGTCTGAAGCCCCACCATTCCTAGCTGGCTTTTATTCTGAATACTAACAGAGGATTTGGACACCAAGCAAAATAAAGCAGGAGTCACCTTATAGACCAACACGAGGGTAAACAAGGACCCGACCCCATAAAGAACCTACCTAGGCAGGCTGCAGCTCCCACCATGGCGTAGAGTCCAGGAGTGACACAGTCTGCTCCAGGCCGGCACCAGTTCCTGAAGATGATCCAGTCATGGTGGTGATAAGCCAGCTGTTCCACTCCTATCCCCACCATTCTGCCCGCCATGGCTCCCACAGCCATGCTGGGAATGAAAAGGCCTGAAGGGATCTCCAATGAGACAGACAGAAAAAGACATTAAGGTACAAATCCCAGAGATTTTGTAACATCCCAGAGGGGTGACCAAGCTGCCAATAAGGGCTTCATTTATTATTTCGTTGATTGTCTACATTGAAGAAAATGGCAGAAAAAAATGTCAATAATGCAGATTAAACCTTAAAGTATATCCCCACACATCTTCCCTGCCTCCACTCTCTAATCTGGTGGTTAAACATCCAAGTAATCAAACTATCACAAAGTTATAATTAGGAAGAGGCAGAATTCCTCTTTTCTTCTCCGTCTTGGGCTTCTTACAAAAGAAACAAACTGAGACAGAGAGAGACAAGAGACAGACAAAAAGAGACACAGAGAGAGAGAGAGAGGAAGAGATTTAGAACAAGCAAGAAAGGAAAAGTAGAAAGAGAAAAGGAGACAATGTTTTGTTAATCATCATAGAAAGTGATAAACAAGTTTCACCTTCTATCAATTTCATGTTCATTTCAATCCATATTTATGAACTAGATAACTTTTGGAATCCCTTTTTAGCTCTAGATTAATATCAATTGATGTTCAATAATAATACAACCAACAGGTATTCATTAAATACCTACCAGAATCTGCCACACACTGTGCTAGCTGTTGAGAATACACAGGCAAAAATGTAACAGTCCCTGTCTTCAAGGAGCTAACAGACACATATAAAATATATACCAAGTAAAACAAGGTGATTTCAGAGTACCTGAGGAGTTAAGGATGGCATCCTTGTAGAAGGTGGCCCATTTTAGGTATTCTGAGAAGGTAAATTCCAGGCTTATGGAATGTGTTTTCAGGTTTATCATTATTTTCCCTTGGAACAATCCTATAAGTATTTTTTGTGTGTTTCATAGGCGAGGGTACAGAGGTTCCAAGAGCATTTCATTCAATGTCACCTACCTAACGAGTGCCAGTCTCCAAGTGAGTTTTCAAGACTCCAAGTCTAATATCCTTTCCATTCATTAGAACTGATTTCTAATACTTTCGAAATGTACTACATAGTCCACAATTACCTTGAAAGAAGAGATTTTCACTTTCATTTCCTCTTCCTCAATATCTCTGATTTGCTTGTTGGGGATTACAGAAGTGATAAACCCAACTGCAAATAACATGTAGAAATGAGCCTCTGCCGTAAGAGATTTTCTGCTGTTTTATCTCTCTCCTTTCTGTGTCATTTAGATTGGATTTTAAAATTAAATGTCAAGCACAGCATGAAAAAGGAAGAGAGGAGGCCACTGACTACTCACAGATGAAATAAAAAAACAATTCCCTTCAGCAGTCTTCCATCTTCCAAAATGCTTCAAAAATATTAATATTCTCTTTAATACTCAATCACTCAGCCTCATTTAAAAGAAAGTCCTAATTGCTCCAGCCTGTCAGTTTTTGCTACAATATTCTGAACATTTTAGAGATGGAGTTGCAAGAAACAGATGTATCTTATAATCAAAAGGAATTGTGAGACTTTTTTTTATTACCTGGGGGGCAAAATGCCAGTTATCACTATAATCCTGAATGTTTAGGTTTCTTTATAAATTTTTAAAATACATTCAAGATATTTTATTATTTTTAAAAGTACTGTCAAACATCCCAGCTTCTATGTTCTATTTTTAAAATTTGAGATTGCCTTTTGACCTTTGTTCATGAAGCATCTTTTTCATTATTCTGGTCCCTGATCCCAATCAGAGCACACAAAAGTAAACAGGCCTTGCAGCTAAAAGCAGCTGTCTCGGACTCCTTATCTCTGATCCCTAAAGCTGAGGGCACTTTGGAGGAAATGATGCCCTTTATGAGGGTTCACCTTGCTTTGTGTTCCTTTCATTCCAGGTGACTTAAAAGGAAGGTTAGATTCTTCTCTTGGGGAGCCTTTCTTAAAAACAAAACAAAACAAACATGCTATCATTCTTACATAGACGTATAAAAAATAAGTCCCTTGGATAATAGATGATCAATCCTCTGAAATCTTCAGTCAGTCATTTAATCAAGGGTACCAGCCTTCAAATAAATAAAAAATTGGGTTCTTGTTTGACCTTCATACACACCCAGGGAAACTGGATTTTTTTTTCTGCCAAAAAAGGAACAAAGCATAAAAATAGATTTGAAAGGAAGTGATAAAGCTCAATTCCATTGTCTGAGAGGAGGAAAAAAATTCTTTTCAC
This sequence comes from Monodelphis domestica, assembly GCF_027887165.1. NCBI lineage: Eukaryota > Metazoa > Chordata > Mammalia > Didelphimorphia > Didelphidae > Monodelphis > Monodelphis domestica. Next base: position 228,819,572 of record NC_077234.1, on the reverse strand, counting down.
TAAGCTAGTCTCTTTGTGGAATGATTGTGAGAAGTTCACTCTAAGCAGATTTTAACAAAAGGACCCTGAAAAACAGAAAGCTGTTTTCTCTGGTTTTGTTTAACAGGAACAACTAAAATGCATTCTCTGGGGACAGTTGTTGCCACCCAGTGCTCTCTAGGGAAGTAACTTGTAAAGAGTTCCTTAAATACAACCCTAGCCTTCATGAAAAGTAAAAAATAAAACATTAGTTTTTTTGACTGTGTTAGTCATGAAAGAATGATATGCATATATTTTTTAAAACATCCTAAACTTACATTCCAAAGAGATGAAAGGAAGACATGTGTACAAAAATATTTATAGCAGCTCTTTTTGAATTGGTAAAGAAAAAGTGGAAACGAAGGGGGTGTCCCTTAATTAGGGAACAGCTGAACAAATTATGGTATGTGAGTGAAATGGAATACTATTGGTTAAGAAATGATGAAAGGGATGGTTTCAGGAAAACCTGAGAAGACTTGCATGAACTGATTCAGGGTGAAGTGAGGAGAACTAGAAAAAGTTTATAAATAGGAAAGATGTTGTAAAAACTTTGAAAAATCTCAGAGTTGTAATCAATGCAATGATCATTCATGATTCTGGAGGATTTAGGATGAAGCATGATGATAATTCCAGGGTATAGGATTAGAGCATCTATTTCTTGGACACAACCAATGCAGGAACTTGTTTTATTTGATTATGAGCATCTGTTACAGGTTTTCTCTTTCTCCCCCCAAAACTGCCCTTCCCACTCCTCTTGATAGGGAAGTGTAGAAGTGAGGTAGCACTAGCAGTTGGAAGGACTAGTATAGATCCATTTATATCCTGTAAAGAGAGTGAGATTCTGAGAGGCTTAATCAGTGACTATATAGGTTGTATAACTAACTGAAAAAGCATTTCTATTTATCCAACTGGGGGGGAAAAAAAGCCCTGGAATATTAGTTGGATAAGGAATTATATTTTGAACTGTTTTTATCATAGGACAAGCACAGCTTAAGTTTTGGGAGATCCATCCCCAATGGCTATTAGGCAAGGAATTTTTTTAAATACACCCACTAAAGTTGGAGGCAGGAAGACCTAGATTAGAAGCCAGCCTTAGATATTTAACTATCAGATACACAATCTCACTTGGTCTCAGTTATGGTGCCTATAAAATAAAAGAGTTTGGATTTGATGACCTCAAAAGCCCCAGATCTATGATCCTTGTGAGAGAGATGCAATTATCATCACCTTTTTACAGATTATTAGATGGAATCCAAGAGAATACTAGCCACATTTACTCTTGGGAACACAAGCTTATCAACCTGGCCAGTTTCTTCTAATCCAGGTGTGTAAGGGTTAGCAAACTTTCCTAATCAGTGTCCTTGTAGCTGATAAGGGAAGTCAGTCCAGCAGGCCACCCACTGATTGATTACTCCCAAGGGCCCCCTCCCACTCAGCGAAATTGCCCAAATCCAGGAGATTTGAGCCCAACGTACCCCTGACCCCCCAATGTCATCGTGTGCCTTCAAGGGAGCCACACACACTGACATGCCTGTGGTCAATAAAATGCCTTACTTGTAATCTTCTGAGTGTTTATGTTCTTTTTCAAAATGTCCTCACAAACCAGGAAATCATGCAATATTTTAGAGCTGGAAAAGACCTAAAAAATCAAGTCTAATCCCCTCATTTTTATAAATGAGTCAACTAAGACCCTGAAAGATTAAGTGACCTTGACTAAGAAAACACAAGAAACTAACGAAGTGTTTTTAAAAGAAGCCAATATTTTCTTCATCTGAAACACAGAAAGACTATTATTCAAGAAGATTCTTAGACTGGGTGAAGAGATCATACTAGTTGCTCTCTAAGTTTACCTATAATGCTAACATTCTACTATTCTATAACTCTAATTATTGCCGATATTATAGAGAATTTGAAGAAAACTTTTAAGAATTTCCTTAAGATTTTGAATTTGAAAGATGACTCTAGTACAAAAATGAATAATATGGAAATAGGGATTGGGTGCTAATACATGTATAACCCAGTGGAATTGCTTATCAGCTCTGGAAGGGGAGAGATAGAGAACATGAATCATATAACCATAAAAAATTTAAATAAAATAAAAATTATATTAAAAAAAAAGAATTTCCCTTAAGCAACATGTATGATGGGGATTATTCTTTACCAAGATGTTCCATCCAGACTTGGATTTTTTTTTTTCTCCAATGGTGGCCATAACCCACTAACACCATCATTCTAACTCTTGCATAAATTGAGTTCTTCTCTCAAAAGAAACACCTACCTGTCTTTTAAAGTATAGTTCAGAAGCTGATGACGTGCATGCATTAGGAAATAAACTGAGAAAGATACAGGGTATAATCTGGGGGATTTCCTTCCACCCGATATCTTATCATTCAGTGGTTGGCTCCAGTTTTTATTAGGCTCCTTTTTTGCCTCATCTATTAGAGAGCCAGCCCAGCCATTGGTCCCTCTCTCCCTTCCTCCCTCCTTACCTTCATGCCAAAAGTAAATATCGTAATGATGATTTTGAAGATGAGGGCTAAAGCCAGCTGCCACATAGCGGTATAAACCCCAGCCCCAGCCGGTCTATCGGGAATGTCATCCACAGGCCTCGTCATGTTAGGGTCATTGATGTAATCACAGAGCTGGGAGGACTCCAAGGCTCCGCAATCATTGAACAGCTCCGAGATGAGCTCACTGGTGCTCTGGCGAGTGTATGGATTAGGGTAAGCAATTATGGCGGTGATGGCTGTCACCACGATGACCTCCAGCACAGGATACTTTCCTAGCTGTGTGGTCTTCCGTCTTCTACACCAGGCAATGTTACAGCGAATGAAAAGAGTCCCCCAGAGACCCCCAAAGACACCGAGGAGGATGAAGGGGAAAAGTTCAGCCATGTACCAGGGGGTGTGGTATTCCACATAAAAGAGAACCAGACGGCTGTTCCCAAAGGGATTGATGGACCTCAGTGTAAAGGCAGCCACCAGGGCAGCAAAAAATGACCTCCAGAGGGTCTTTAAGGGAAAATAATAACTGACCTGAAACAAATAAAGAGATATTAAGAGTCAGACAGAAGACAGGTAACGTGTATCTTATGCATGATGCAGAGGTAGTTGAGGAGCATCCTTTGATGCTAGTTAGAATGGTGACTGATGAGTCTTAGGCCCACATCTTTCACAAGGTGGTTGTTACCATGGCAAAAAAGTATTATTATTTTAGAAAAGAATAATTTCTATTCATACATCTGTTACTCAGTCATTTTCAGTTGTTTCTGACTCTTTGTGATCCTATTTGGGGTTTTCTTGGCAAAGATCTTGGGGTGGTTCCCCATTTATTTCTCCAGTTCGTTTTATAGATGAGGAAATTAAGGCCAATGGTTAAATGACTTTCCCAGAGTCTCATAACTAAAAATTGTATGAAGCCAGGTCTTCCTGACACCAGGCTTGGCACTCTATCCACTGCAGTATCTAGCTCTTTATATTTATTCAGTACATTGGGCAAATGACTTCATCTCTCTTGACATTAGTTTCTTCATCAATAAAGTGAACAGGGTGACTAAGTGATCAGAAAGGCCCTCTCCAAATTCTAACATCTTGTGATGTATCCTAATATTTACCTTCAGGCACTCATCACTCTAAAAAAAGAAAAAAGTTCTGAGCCCCAAACACAACAGTTAACTTATTCATGCAATTTTATCTGTAAGATACATCAACAAAAACACGTAAATGAACTCAATTAAGTCTAAAAACGTAATGGGAAAATTTTTATTAAGATTCTAAGTTCTGTTCTGTTTTTAATTTGATTCTCTACCATTTTGAAAAGAAAGAAAAATTAAAAGGGAAAGCTTGTTCAGTTATGGTGGGATATGACCCCTCATATGAAAGCAATCCCCAGGATTCTACCCTAAAATAAAAAGCAAATAAAATAGTGCCTATTTTAAGAGTAAGAAAAAGGGAGTTTTAAATCCTAAAAAAAAGACTACATTATAAATAGAGGAGGGTTTTTTTCCCCTTCAAGCAAACTCTTATTCAATAGTAAAAAATAATTCTTAAAATAAAAACAGATACAAGCTATTGGATAACCTACAACCAGTCTCTACATAACTTGGCTTTAATTTAAGCCCAGGAAATTAAGAAGTCTAGTATATTACTGCAAATGACTGCAATGACTTCTTGATACACACAACCTACGCTTCTATTCATACTCACCCAAAACCATTAATCATCTAAATTGTTTATTCTCACCTCTTCGAGACTGAAAAGTACACCCCCAATGGGGGCACCAAAGGCGACAGAGACCCCAGCAGCAGCTGCCGCTGAAAGTACCTAAAATACAAAAATTTACATATAAAAAAACAAATTCTTCAGCAAAACACTGTACAAGAGGAAGAGTGAGCTATCAAAGAGAGCTGACCCTACTCACCTCTCTCCTCTTTCCCTCATTCTTGCTATACTTGGAAAACAGGCTACTGAAGAAGTTACCACAGCAACAAGCCACGTGGACCAAAGGGCCTTCCTTTCCAAGGCTGAGGCCAGAAGATACTACCAGCACTAGGGTCACTGTTTTGATTAAGAGCGTCCACTTCCCCAAGTAGCCTCTTATAATAAAGCCGCTCAAGATGGTCTTTATCTGAAAGACAGAAAGGAGAAAGGGTTGGAAAATAAGGTAATAAAATTCCAAGATTAGAAAAAAGCAATTTAAGCTTATCAGAGAAACATGTTTATTTTTTGGAATTATTAAATCAGACAATGAGGATACGATCATAGCTGCATACAGAAATTGCTTGCATCTTTTAAAAATTCTAGTTTGTCATGGTGGCTTTTGTGCATCATCTTAAACACTGAATATTAAAATCTATACTGCCTCCTATTTTTATTTTATGTTGTACCATATTTTTAAATATACAAATAATCATAGGGACAGGAATTGGACCTGCCTGTGTTTCCTTTGACACAGAGAATGTCCTTTACCCATATAAGTGTGCACCTTTACTGAAACTTACAATCTTAGAGAATTGCTTAGAGTAACAAGAAGGTAAATAATTTGAACAGGGTCAGGATCTATCAGAGGTGGGTACTGAATGCAGTTCTTCCTAGTTTCCTCACTTATAAGGAAACTTTTAAGTATCTAAGTTCTATTTTGTTTTTAATTTGATTTACTACCCATTAGGAAGGAAAACAATAGATATTATTATTTAGGATTACATAGTAAATTAGATAGGAAAATCAAAAGGGAAAGCCTTAAGGCTAGTTTTCCATCTACTATTCCATGCTCCCCTAATATACTGAAATTAAAATCTAAATACTAAAATCCGTTAAGAGAGAATTAAAATTCTCTTTGTTTATTTTGAATTAATCAATCAAGAACTTAAAGTACCCCTATTTAATACTGAGTAAATCACTAACAAAAAAAGTTCTCCACCCCAAAGGCCATAAGCACTGCCTCCTGGGCAGTACTAGGAAAATTGAAAGGCTGTGATTGGTTCCTGTGAAGAGGGGAAGAGACAGGAAGTGACGTGGCAAAAGGAGTATACAAGGCAAGACCCAAAAGATGAATTATTGATTCCTGGTCTTTTGGGAAAGAACTTTCTTGTGGATGCATTCCTGGGCTTTTTGAGAGACCCTTCTCGTGGGTTCATTCTGGGTTGCGATGGAGAGGCTTATTGGGTGAGGGACTGGAGCTGAAGGAAGAAGCTTGTGTTGGTGGAACCCTTGCTGAAGACACTACCACGACTCCACGTGGAGATCAGGACATGAGGGAGCCCTTGCCAGGTGGTGAGCTGGACATCTTTGAACAGCAATTAATTATAGGGTATCTAGCTAGGCAGTATTTTCTACTTCTTTCCTACATCTCTCTCTTTTACTATATTTAAAAATAAACTAAATTATTAAAAGCTACTAACAGCTATTTTGACTTATGGGTTAATTATTTTATAAACGGCAACCACAATCTCATTTTTAAACTCTTACATTTATTGGCAACCAATTTTAATTGTTACAAATCAATACTTCATTCAAAGCACCTTCAATGAACTTTTAAGACACAATTGCTTTTAAACATGGTGGATTTGTGTATTTTTTCTTGTCAATAAAATTTGAACACTTTATCTAATGATATCCTCATGATAGTTAAATGTGAGGTACTGAAATGTCTCAATCTTAACCACTTCTTTTTTTGCATCAATCACCTGTTGGGCTTAAATTAATATCTCCAAGTTCTTATTTTCTATAGAGTCTATTCATAAGTCACTTGAAACAGAAAAGATAGCTATGTAGAGATTTAAGCCTAATATAACCTAACTCTGACCACATGGCTGGCTAACTCAGCCATGGTGCTCCACCTCCAAAGGAATAGAGCCAGGTTGGGTCACACGTACACCTTTTTATTCACGTTCATGAATAAAGTGCCAGCACGCAAAATGGGATGAACCAGGTCAGCAATCCAGGAAGGGGAGGGTATGAAACTCCCTCTACACACACTCCAATCCTGACAAAATCTTACTGAATAAGGCTCTGATAGTCGGCAGATTCTTATTTCAGTGTTTAGCGATGCTAAATGTTACTTATTAAGGACAAAGTAGTAAGATCTTTCCTTTAAATTCAACATATTTCTTTCCTTTACACATTTAGTAGTATCTGAATCTGAACTAAAATAATGCAACTCTAGGGAATGCTTTACTTTACATACTGAACTACTGAAGCCCCAAACTTAATTATCTTTGAGAAGTCACCAAAAAGTGATCAAATGAATCTTTGTGATGATAACTACATTTATGTAGTGCATTAAGGTTTGTTTACAAAACGCTTTACATATTATCTTATTTGATCCTCACAATGACCACTCTGGGCACCATCAAGTTTTCTTCTGTCCTTTTCCCAAGTCTTGTGTCACTCCTAGAGAAAGTGAAGCTGAGCAGAATCACCACCAATTCATGCTATCTAACCTCCCCACTGCACAGTAGCACCATTTATGCTGCCTCAGGCGCCATGGAGGCCACCCCAAAGCTTTCCTCCTCTTAGAACCCCAGTTCCACCCCATCCCCTCTCTCTTGACAGCTGACTTCACCATCTACTTTCCTGAGAAGCCCAAGTATATACATTGTGAGGCCTGAATCTCTGTAAATCTCCAAGAATTCCCTATTCTCTAAGATGTCCTCTCCTTCCTCTATTCTGTCACAGGAAGAAATGGCCCTCTTAGTGAAGTGAAGGCAAAATCGTCCAAGTAAGCCCTCAATCCCATTCTTTTCCCTTCTTCTATGAAAATCTGACTTTAGGGAATTTCCTACATATATCTTTTTTTAAAACCCTTATCAATACTAAATATTGGTTTCAAGGCAGAAGAGTGGTAAGAGCTAGATAATGAGGGCTAAGTGACTTGCCCAGGGTCACAGAGCCAGGAAGCATCTGAGGCCAGATCTGACCCCAGGACTGGCTTTCCATCCGCCATCTTGCTGTCCCTCCTCCTCACTTCTCCTTTCCCTGAACAAGTATGTTCAAGTCTCCCTTAATCCCTCCTCTTCCACCCACTATCCCCTACCTTGATCTCCACAATCAACTGTTCTTTCCTATCAAATCTTCTTTTAAAATATCTCTCACCATCTCCCCCTTCCTTTCCACTTAAACTGATGCCACTCCAGTTCAAGTCTTAATTATTCCTTGCCTGATCTATTATAATAGGGTTTTTCTTAAAGGTTTCCCCCTCTCCAAGCCACCCTCTGCTACCAAGGACACAATAATCTTCCTAATCTGACCATGTAACTCTCCCATGCTCTATCCAGAGGCAGATGGCAGTGCAATAGTGTTGGGGCTGGAGTCCAGAATGGATTCAAACTGGTCTCAGCCCCTTATTAGCTGTGTGACCCCAGGCAAGTCTCTGAGCCTCTGTCAAGGGAAACATGAGTCTTTCCATTTAAAAAATAGGGATAATAATAGTATCTACCTCTCAAGGTTGTTGTGAGAATCAAATGAAATATTTGTAATGTTTAGCACAGTTTCTGGCACATATTAAGGAATTGACAAATATTTGTTTTTCCCCTCTTTTCTTTCTATTTTTTTTCTTTTCTTCCTTCTTTCCTTTCTATTTTCAAAACCTTCAAAATTGCTCTCTATAAATAAATAGAATAAAAATAAATAAGGAAAATCAAATAAAATTTTAAAATCAATAAAAATGTTAAAAATCAAACCTCTTTAGCCTTCCACTTAAAGTCCTAAAAGAAAAAGCCAACTGCAAATCACCTTTCCAGCCTTATTCTACACTAGTGCCCTCATATGCTTATATTTTAGCCAAACTGAACTCCCAGCTCATCTCAGAGGTGTAGCTCATTCCCCCATACATAAAATGCATGCTTATCTTTTGAAATCCTTCTCTCCCCATTATAATGCACTTTGGCTGCACCTTCTTCATGAACCTTTTCCAATTCCACTAGTAATCTCCTTCTCCAATTTCCATTGAAAACTTTGGATCTGTCCTGTGCCGCTATGACAGCTAGACTAGATTTTCATACACTTGGATGTACATTTGAGCTGGCACATAATAGGTGATTCATTTTATTGACTGATTGACCTCTGAGATTTCTTTCAGCTCCTGCTTGTAAGATCCTAAGGTTTTGGTGGGATTCCATTCATTACATTTGAGAAAACCAGTACATCTTTTTTCTTAAATATTGAAATATCATTGCATACTTCTGAAAAAATAATTTAAAAATAAATATTCCTCAGAATTGTCTGCATAAAATTTTGTGGTAAATCCATTTCCTCCTGATGCCTTATCACTCTTTACATTTTTACTGACTTTCTCTAGTTCCTTTTCTGAGATAAAGACATTGCAAAACTATAAAAATCTGACAGTATAAATTTAGGAATTTCCAATGACTGAGGACTGAGAAATGTAGAGTATTCTGTAAACTCTAGATGCTACATCTTTACTCTTGAGAATAGCATTGTTTCTGACCCAGTGCCCTCAAGCATCATCCTGGGAAACAACCGAAGGAGAGAGCCAGACTGGGAGGTGCTCCTCCAGGCATTTACAACCAAAGCTATGAAGACTCCGGGAGAAAAGTTCTTGCCACCAAAGTCCTTAGCACAGTTCAATATCAGAAACTGATATCATTTGTCAGTGGAAATGACATTACAGAAGAGGCTTTAACATCTGTTTTGCTACTGTACCCTAAGAACCAAAGGACCTTTCTATCTGATTTGCAGCTGAAATATTCTACATTTCCCTGATTAGAATGTTAACTCCTTGAAAGGAAGAATTATCGTATTTTCTATTTGTACCCTATGCTTTGTACATAGTTGGTCATAAAACATGTATGAAGTACATACTATGTGTCAGGCATTGTGCTAAGTGCCCTGAGGATACAAAAAAAGGGAAAATACAGACAAATGGGGGAGCAAACTGCCTTGTAAAAATAAATTACATACAGGATAAATAGGCAATAATCAGCAGAAGAAAGGTAGCAAAATTAAGAGGGATTGGAGAGGAGAATTAGGTGGCTCAGTGAGTTGAGTCAAGCCCAGAGACAGGAGGTGAGTTCAAATGTGTCCTCAGATGCTTCCTAGTTGTGCAATCCTGGGCAAGTTTAATCTGCACTACCTAGCCCTTACCACTCTTCTGCCTCGGAACCAATACATAGTATTGATTCTAAAGGATTCAGTATTTGTAACTTGTTGACTCAGGGTACATCTATAATTTGCTTTATGTATTATTTCTTTATTTGTCTTCTCACAGACATTAAAAAAAAACACTTTGAGTAAGAAATTTGATCCTGAGGTTCTACATTTTCCTCATTTTGGGGTAACCTTTTATTTTTCTACAAAAGCTTTGTCAAGCACCCAAGGTTTCTTGGCACAGTTTAAATGGTAAGAGAGGTGATAGTGGTAGCTTATGGGATATGTAGCGATGGGATATGATTTTTAGTAATCATTTTGGTTCAGAAGTTCAGCTTTTAATATTTTAGTTCTGAAGACAAAACTACATCTGAGGAATAACAAATAGTTAAGTTTATTATAATTATATAGGACTAAAATTTGTGCAAGCACCAATTATGGTCTAGGAAATTCAGTAAAATTGATGGGAAGAAATGACCATTAAAAGAAAGACTTGTTGCAAGCATGACACAGGAAATGCACAAAAAATTTCTGACTCTCTTTGAGTTGATATTTTTGACTTAAGCATCATTTCCTTCTTGCAGAGGCCCAAAAAGCTAAAAATTACTAAAAATTTCCCACTTGATAGACTAGGGTTTGAAAAAGAGATCCTCACAGATGCTATGTTCTTTTGTTAAAGGCAATGAATTAAATGAATAGTTCATCTTAAGCTCAATACAGTCTTCCAGTGCCCAATAAGGGTATAGCTACATCAAACCTTTGGGGGGGAAGCATATATTTGTAGATAAAGAGTGAGAGGAGACTTCAATGAGGCAATGAATACAAAGATGGATAAGCCCTTCACATCCTTCGAAGCTAAGTAACTTGCAGCTCACAGATCAGGTTATGGATGTACATACAAGCTATAATCTCACAGACAGCTGAGGCTACAAAACCCATCTATAAAGGATTATACTTTTTATTCACCAGACTTAGAATTAACTTTAGCCTGGCTTATATTTTAATTTCATCAGTTTGGGAAAATTTGATTATGCCAGCTGAGATGGGAGCCTAAGAGTCTTCAAAATGAAAAAGCTGAAAAAGGGACCAGTCTGGAGGCTTAACAATTCAATTTTGTTATATGACTTAGTTATAGAAAGATCTTCAACAATAATTACTAAATAATTTCCTCACAACTATTTATACACGGTCTCCGGAGACACTGCTGGGAGGCTGGAGGAGAATATTTAGAGTTAGAAGTAGATCCTCATGAGTGTGAATAAGGAATACACTTAAGTGGTTATATCATTTGAATTCTCACAATATTTCCATTGGACTGGATTAACATATATATGTATAATTTTCAGTAGTGTTCATTTGAGTAATATGACCACTTTACAGGATTAGTTCACATCAATCAAGACCTGGATGTATATCAACATCTACTACATTTAAAAGAGAGAAAAAAGAAAACTTATTCTAGAAAAGGTGAGGGGAACTAGAAGATGAATCCCAAAACACCTGGAGACCAGGTCTATGAAAAATGAAGGAAAGAACAAAGAAAACTGTTAGAGATAAATGTTCTAAAGAAAGGTACATCAATATTTACAGCAGAGTTTTCATAAAAGAAGAGTGAGATCAAATAAACTATGAACCAGTTGGCTTTCCATAAAACTAAACCAAAATTCAATAGATCAGCTTAAACTGAACCCAATAAATGCCGTCTACATTGGATGAATGAATCACATGCTTTCTGATTTACCTTCAAGCTCTCCCTGTCTACTGACTCTTTCCTTACTGCCTACAAGCATTCCTATAACTATTCCATCCACAAAAACCTCCCTTGATCTATTTATCCCTGTGAGCTACTCTCTCCCCTATTCCTCTACCCTTTGTAGCTAAAATCTACTTCCTTTCATCTCCTTCTCTTCTTAACTCTCTATAGTCTGGCTTCTGACTTCATCATTCAACAAAAATTGCTCTCTCCAAAGTTATTAAAGAGATCCTAGATTCAAATCTGACCTCAGACACTTCCTAGCTCCGTGAATCTGGGCAAGTTATTTCACCCTAACTGCCCAGTCCTTATTGCTTTTCTGCCTTGGAACTGATATTTAGTATTGATTCTAAGACCAAAGGTAAGGGTTTTTTTTAATTGACAAATTTAATTTGATTGTCCAATCTAATGACTTTTCTCCATTCTTATCCTTCCTGACCACTTGGATGCTAAGCAGAATGTCCTCCCAACTCTTACCTGCTCCACAATTACAGGACCAGTCATATGGAAGAAGGTAGAGACCAAGGGAAGGTAAATTCTAAAGTTACTCCTCCCTCTGAACCCCACTCCCAATTTCTGCTGCTTCCTAGTCCCGATACTCTTCTTTTCTTCCTCCAACCATTTTCTTCACATACAAACACACCCCAACCAAAGAGCTCCATTATTCTCCTCACTCTAGAGTCCACATTCTAGATGCTTCCTTCTAATTTTGTTCTTCTTATTTTAATAGCCTCGATCTACTCAAATTTCCCCTTTCTCTCAAATCAAAGTGACTCTTAATTCCGTCTTTTTTTTTTTACCCCAAAACATTGGTATTTACAGTCTGCAAGCAGTTTTCCCTATCGTGTCTAGGTGAAAACAAAAAAGGACAATAGCAAGAAACACATTAGAGTCTTTTCCCTTTACTCCTAGTACTTAAATTGGCAGGAAAGCACACCCAAGTCTTTAGCCCCATCCTTTCAGAATGCTTCCTTCTTTCTTCCCAGCTTCCCAATCCCAGTTTTTAACTAAAACACATGTCTGACAGAGAGCTAGCAGAGTCCCTGTTAGCACTGATGAGTACTCATTCCCATTCCAGGGACTGGGAGATATGCAATCCCCACCTCTTTGGCAGAACTCTGGAGGTATTTTCCCATAGAAACATTGTTATACATAGGGTTCAGCATCTTTAGTACTCTTATTAAAATATTATACATTCAAAATCACAGAGTATCAGTGTTGGAAGGAAAATCAGAGAACATTTGCTACAACTTTTTATTTTGTTATTTGATACAACATATCCAACAAGGGGGTTATCTACCTTTTACATGAAAACCTCCAATAAAATATATACACCTCATAAGCAGGGACTGTGTCTATTTTTCTCATTTTATCCTTAGCCCCCCAACAACAGCTGGCATAAAATGTTTGAAATGAAGTGAATTGAATTTAACCCACCACTTAGAAAATTTCTGCTACCATCAACTGTAAACCTTCCTCTTTTCAAAATTTACCCCTTCTGCCCTCTGGGACCAAGTAGAAGTAGTTAAGATCTTTTTTCCCTGCATAAATAGGTTAAATATCTCTAATTCCTTCACCTACTGTTCATGTGATCCATGGAACCCTCATCATTTTAGTCTCCCTCCTCTTCATGCTATCCAGTTTGTCAATATCCTCCCTAAAATATGGTACTCAGAACAATATTGTGCATTTGGGAAAAGGAAGCAATTCGCATTTGTTTGTGGGATTTTTGCCAATAAAATCTGCTTATCTGTTTAAATTAGAAACCTAAAAAGAAGGCCTCAGTGAACTCACCTTTTGTAATAACCAAGATTTCAGTTCCTCTTTCATCTTGGGGTCCCTTTCTATAGTTGAAATATCATAATATGCTTATTCCTGGATTGCAATGACCTTCTAGACCTTGCTTCTTTTGATATTTTGTCTTTGATCTTTGTGTCTATGAACTTGGCTCCTTCAACATGCATTGGATGCAATTTCTACTACAGGAAAGTCACTTCCATTTACAAGATTTATGTTAACTATTTCAATACAAAGTTCCTAGATCATTCCATTTCTTTATTTTTCTAATCTGTGAAAAGTCAGGCACTTCTTCCCTATTTTTATCAGGGTCTTCTGACTCTTAAATGTTAAAATTGCTGTAGTTCATTTAAACCAGAACTTTTGAGCTAATTTGTCAACAAATTCTTTAACAATTGGTCTAAGTAGTTGTTGATGTTTTTCAATTGACTGGCCAGTTCAGTGATTAGTCTATGCCCAGATCATTCTCCCACTACCATTTTTTCAAATTCTCTCCACTCTGTTTTCCATTTTGCTGAATGGAGAAAACAAGTGTCTTTATGTTGTTTTTTTTTAAACTGCTGTTCAAGTGTTTTCCTTCTTGGTGACCTATATAGATTTGTACATTTAGAACTATTTTTTATTTACTACTTTGCTACTTTTATTATTTTTGTCCCCCCTGGGCCTAGGGTTCTGGTTTTAGGAATCAACCATGATCCATAATATCACATCCTCTGGACGCAGTCACATTTAAGTGATGAAAACTTAGAGGAATTCAAAATATTTATATATACCTATGTATAGAGCCTGAATACTGACAAAAAAAAAATATTGTGATTACCCTGTCACTGACATAGCAAAATATGGAAAATATACTTTGTCACCAGCTAAAATTTCTTAGCAGAAATTTATTTCTTTGGCTTACATTACATCATAGTTTTATTTATGAGTTATTCCTTTGCCATGTGTGTTTTTGTTGTTTATGACCTCTATTTTCCAAAGGCCACATGACTTATATCTGTCAAACAGGCTTTTGCTTAACCTGTGCTTTAAAAAAAAAACTATAAAAACTATATAAAACCAAAAAGTAACTTACCTCTGGAATACCAGAGCCACAAGCATATGGTGCAAACACCCTGACTAAGGAGACAGCCAAAAATGCGAAAGATAGAGCCCACAGTATGTACAGAAAGTAGTTCAAAATATATGCACTGGCACCCTAAAAAAAAAAAAAGATGAAGCATAACATCAGATAATGTAAAGTTTAAAAGAAATTACTCCATTATTTATTAAGATCAAAGTCATGGAGAACCTGGTCAGGTTCTGTTAATGCTCCATGCAGGTGGTCTTAACCTGTTCTATCTCAAGGACTTCCTCAGCAATCTGGTGAAATCTGCCATGGACTCCTTCTCAAAAAAAAATGTCTTAAATAACTAAAGGAAATGTTAAATTTCAGTTAAAAGCTAGTAAAAATAAAGGTTGGCTTTTCCCCCCATCCAAATTGACAGATTCCCTAAAAATCTGTGGTCTGTGGATGCAAGGTTAAGAACCCCCCTTTTTAATAGAAAAAAAATCGACTGTGTTAGTTTTATCTGTTTTATTCCTATTGGTAACAAATATGCAAATATATGACCAGGTTTCTACATGTGCTGTTTATAGTGGCCTGTTGCTATGCAGGATATCTGGTCAGGGAAAGAGTGAATTACACTGTTTGCTCTAATCATAACTTTTACAATTGTTTGTGGAAGGAGTAAGCCAGAAAAAAATTCTGCCTTCCAGTTCACTGTAGATTTGTTTTGTCTGCTACAGGGTAGATGATTTCTTTCAGCATTCATTAAGGCCACGTCCTCACAATAGCAGCCAACCATTTTGGAAAAGAGGACACTGCTGCATAACAGTCATGTTTCCAGTGTTTTAAGAACCATTCAATCATTTATTTCAAATAATGTGTTCAAATCTATCAGAGGAATAAATGCTCATTTTGCTGTTAAACAAACAGCACAAAAGAGCCTTGGACAGAGATTAAGACTTGTATGTGATACTTCTCTGGCCCCCAATCCTTCATTTCCCTGATTCTCTGGAAATCTTTTCTGGTGAAGAAAGATGGATACAAAAGTTCTGAAATCAACATGGCCACATGCGTACATGTTAATATACAAAAATATGATCTATTAGATTATTCTATCAATTATAAACACATACACATACCCAGACTGAGTAATTAGGTTGAATATATATTTTTATATCTTTTATAAATTATATATATTTTTTAAATTTCCTTTTTGGAGAAAAAAATGGCTTTATTAATGAGTAAGATTCATCTGATTTACTTGAAGTCTAATCCTTAGAGAGGTTAGAAAAGGCAGCCAGGGTGCATTCTCAAAATACATGAGGATTCTCTCATCAACCCAAATAAAGAATTTATTTTTGGACTGACAGAGGCCATGGTAAATGTGTGAGATTTCTTGAGCCGCATCTATTTAATGGGCTTGAAGGAATCAATACAGAAAACCACAGGGGAAAGGGTTTAGCAAAATGACAAATTACCTTTCAAATGACTTCAGATATGGTAAGTCAATCAGGCATAAGAACGAAAAGGTCTGCATTACTTCTAATGGGAATGTTGACAACCCACTCTATTCCTTCCCTAGGTTCTTGGTCTCTCAAGGGCATGTATAGATTGTTGTTTACATATACAGGTATAACAATATAGAACTCAAAACCATTTTATAAAACCATACATCTGTTATATTTGTGTATATATACATATATGCACATATAAACATGTATATGTGTTTAAACTACATACACATCTATAAATATATAATTTATATGTATATTATATATGATATACATGTATTATATTACATATAATTTAGAGATATAATACATGTAAATATGTGTAATTATATATAACTTTATATAATCATATATTTTATTATATATTATAATTTATAGTTATATATATTTATATTATTATAATTTATATTATAAATTTTATTACAATATAGATGATATATATTTTTATTTATATTATATATTTATTATAATAATTATAATTATACTTATATATTATTATATACTATATATTGTAATTATATTTATTTATATATTATAATTATATTATTATTATAATTATATTATAATTATAATATATTATAATATATTATAATTATTAGATTAGATTAGATTATAGATTATATTATATTATTATAATATAAACATTTTATTATATAGATATTATATCTTATAAACATGTTAAAATTATATTTATAGATGTATATGCAGTGTTTTTAACTGCATATACATCTATAAATATAATTTATGTGTATATTGTATGATATGTATATATCATATAATTTGGATATATACTATATAATACATATAAATATATGTAATTATATGTAAAACTTCACATAGCCATATATTTATATTATAGTTAGATGTGTGTATAATATATACACATAACACATTATCATATAAACATGTATGTATGTGTTTTAACCTACTTGCACATCTATAAATATATAATTTGTGTATATTTCATATATGAATATATCCTGTTATATTATATATAGTTTATTTATATATAGTACATATAAATGTGTCATTAAATGTACATTTATATTATAGTTAGATATAATATATAATTACTTATAATATAGATATACTTGTCTATATGTGAGTTCTAAAATACACGCATACCTATGTGGGTTTGATAACATGCGTTGGGTTAGAAATCAACTTTTCTACTGGACCAACCACGTATCTTTTTTGCTGGCCTTTGATAAAGACTTTATGAAGCCTGTTGACTAAAGCCTCAATTCTCTGCTCTGGGGGATTTTCACAAAGTCCTACGTCCATGTTCCTGGCACCAGGCAGGCCCTCAGGAATCCCTCCTCTATGGGAAGCACACAAACAGCAGACTGGTAGAATCGTGGTCCTCTCTTGTTCCAGGTTAGGATCAGATAAGGCCGCAACAGCTAAAGATAAGATAAATTCTAGCAAATCCTATAAAACTAGGAAAGTAAGCTGAGCCTGGGAAGGGACGGATTGTCCATAATTCAAGAACAACCTAGTAAAATTTGGAGGAGGCTGGCCACAAGGTAATGATTTTGTTTTGGCCAAAGCAGCTCACAAAGATGGTTTATTAAAGAATAAAAAAGCTGCTAAAAGGGTAGAAAGAACAACCTGACCAGTGAAATCAAGAATCCTTTTTCTACGGTGCTTATGGAGACAGAAATAGATTCAGTGACAAAGACAATGAGAGATAGAGATAGGTGTGAGGTATTAAAGATAAACGTGCATATATTAAATAGATAACTGATTACATCTCCACACATATGCCCAGATATAAAAGGCATTCCTGAAGGGATTTAAAACTAAACTCTGTTTTATATCATCAAGGATTTACACAAGGGGAAAAAAGTACATATATATAAAACACATATGTTTAATATATTCATATTATATAACATATAATACTTTATTTTATGTATTTTATTATGTTTATTATATATTTTATATGAATCCTATAATGTGAATATATTAAACACATTATATAATAGTATATTAAATATATGTGTTTACTATATTAATATATTATATATTTAATATGTTTATAGATACTTTTCTATTTTCTATTTAGGTTTAATATATTATATGTAAAATATATTTATTAAACAAAGAATATATGTTTGATATAGTGTGTGTGTATGTATATACACACATATATCTGTATTAAACAAAGAAAGCCATGGACTAATCTAGGGACTGGCGTGTGAAAGGCACTCTATCTCAATATAAAGAAGGAAAAAAATCACAGGAACTGTTCTAAATGGGGCTTCTGGCGTTTAACCAGAAATCTCACTCAGACACATACCTCTGATTGATTTACCAGAAGCTCGGACCACTTCTGCCACAACGGACACTTGTCCCTGTCTTCAAAAGTAGTCTCGTTGGATGTCCAGCAGCACTGCTCGTGGCTGTACCAAAATGCAGACAGGCAAACGCCTTCTTTTAGATCTGTCATCCAGTCCACAGCCAAGTCTATGACTCCGGCCAGAGTGCCTGAAGGAAGGAAACTATATTGTTCACGAGGAGTAGACTGAGGTCAAGAAAAATGAGTTTCTAGCATCACTGCATAGGAATGCAACCGTTCAAGCATTCATGGGGAATCGGGAAAGGAACGAAGGTCCTTTGTTGCTCTTCTCAGCAACTGAGCCATTCCACTTTGAGATAGTCAAATGCTTTCTAAACTTTTAAGTCTATAGAAATGGCATGTTTGAATCGGTTTTTAAAAATTAATTAAATATCTACTGAAAGAAGCAAACAAAAAAACAAAACACAAAAAAAAAACTCCTGTCCTCGAGAAGGTCACATTTTAAAGTGGGAGACAATATGCCAACCGTAGGGACAAAGGCAGAGTCATTTGGGACATCAAGGTGGCAAAATGGATAGAATGGCAGACTGGAGTCAAGAAGACATCTTCCTGAGTTCAAATCTGGCCTCAGAGGCTTGCTAGCTATGTAGCCCTGGGCAAGTCCCTTAACTTCCATCGGTAAAATAATCTGGGGAAGAAAATGCCAAAACACTCCAGTACCTTTTGCCAAGAAAAGAATTTGATTCAATTCAATTAAAAAAAAAAACAAACAAAAAAACTGAATGAATGACAACAAACATACAAAGACAATTTGGAGATAATCAACAAAAGAAAGCACTTGCATTCAGGGGGATTGGAAAAGGTTTCCTGAAGGAAAAGCCTTTGAAGAAGGTGGGATTTTAGCTAAGACTTGAAGGAAGCTAATTTTACTGATTTAATTCAATTACTCAGATGCTCTTTCCCTGATGTATTAACTCAGAAGACAAGAGATCCCGGGCTCCACACAGACATCATCATGCCAAGGAGGTTTTTTTCCTCTTTCATTGTATTAAATGTAAAACGGGTTTTCCATATCCTAAGTCAAAATTTCATTGAAATTCCTTCCCAGGAAGTAATCCCTTCCCTGCTCCGTTGGGAAAGCGCATCCTCCACTCTCTTTTTTGTGGAACAACAGTGACATCTAGTGGCGAGTTCCCCCCTAGCTGCCAAAGGACCCCACTCAGTCTTTTAAAAGCAATCCATTAGGCTTGAATATAAATGCTTGTTCAATCTATCAACAAGAATATATTATGCTATATACCACAGTGCTGTGCCAAGTACCACAGATGCAAAAACAACAGCTCCACTCGAGGAGCTTCCATTCCATCATTTGGCTCCAAATCTAAGGTCATTGAGCTAATTATGGAGGAAAGGTCCAGGTGGATGGATTGCAGAGATCCTTTTGGCTTCTGCTTCCAAATCTGTCCCCCATCCAAAAGAGGGATGGGGCAAAAATCACTCTGCATTGAATTCAAATGGATAAAACATTTTCATCACCATTTTTAAAAATTCCCAGCTATCCATTTTTTTCTATTTTATTTCTGTTTTTCAAATATAATCCTATTGTATCTCTATTCTACCCCCTTTTTTAAAATGTAAAATATTAAGGCCATATTTTAACCATCTTAAACAGGTGCCACGGTGGCTCTGACAAGAAGGTAGATGTAAAATCCTTTCATATCAAAGAACTACTGCATAGAATGTGTCAATAAGAAAATATTGGAGAAGGGAGAAATAGTTCTCAGACTCACAGCTGTACGGTTACACCTCCTGAAATACCAGTTTCAGAGGAATTAAAATTAAGATTAACCCAAAATTTAATAAAGAGTTTGGTATGAGTAGACTAGTATGAGCAACACATTGCAAGGACTTGTACAGGAGAGACAGCAAAAAAAGACACTGATAACCAGAAGGGGAAAGATGGGTTCTAAGTCTGACTTTTGTCTTTCTTCATATATGCAGAGCTTAGCAAAGTATCTGGCACATAGTCGGACTTTAATAAATACTTGCTCAAATGAACAAATAATGAATACAAAAATAATGGTCTAATACAAATAATAAATATAAAAGTAACTGCTTAAATTAACAAATAAACATAAAAATAATTATTTCATAGAAATAATAAATATATAGTTGTGTAAAATAATTATATTTAGTTATCATTATAGTTATATAATATATAAAAAATATCATTACCTAATATGTATCATATAGTAAAATTAAATATGTAATTATAATTATCATATAGGGAGGAAGGATAACCAATGGACAAATTATGTCTTGCACCAGTATCTATGCAACCCCTGGAAAATTAAAGGAAGGCCCCTAGCAACTGGGTGGCCACTCAGTGGAGCATTTCTAGGAACAAACAGCAAAGTTACACAAGATTAATGGATATATAGATAAGCTGCAACCTGAATTACTTGAGAGAGTACTCCGATTTCTTTCTCTTTGTACAGGTTGTTCCCCTTGCTTGGAGTGATTTCCCCTGCTCAATTTAATTTGAAACCCTTAAAGGACCAACCAACAGGCCATCTCATACTGACTCTCTCACTTGTTATTGTCCATCTTCCCTACAATAATTGCATCACACTCACTATTCATTTTAAACATACTGTTTGCTCCCTAAGGTCCTTAAAGATAGGAATTATTTGTAGATGTCTTACTAGTCTGAATGTCCAGCACAGTACGCGTTATCCAGCAAAATTTTGCACATGGTAATGTTTCCCCAGGATCTAGCACAAATATATAGCATTTGATGAAAGTTTATTGAATGAAATCCTAGATAAAGTGAAGTTTCAAAGTAATACACAGGTCAAGTTTGATTCTGGGAGAATCTAGAATCAATCTTCTTAATTTCCCAAACTTTGTCCTCTCTCTTCTGGGCCAAGAAACATATTCTGCTATATTCTAGAAATCTATTCTTTAACAAGAACATAGATGTGCATGTGCACACACACATATAAACACACACAAATACATAAAAGCCCATCATAAGTTGATTCCTGCTCTATAACACAGCTCCTGATCAACTGCAGCTCAAAGTCCTTCCATATTTCTTAGTGGATGCATGCTAACAAGGCTAGCTAAGGTTTTAAATTTCACATATCTAACTTCCTTTTTCCCACTGACATCTTTTCCCAGCGGCCTCCCATTTTAATTGGTGCAGAAGGGTAAAAGTCAGGAGACAGTTAATCAATATTTCTGAGTGCCTACTAGGTGCCCATGTGAAGCACTGTTTTAAAAAAGATAAAAAGAGAGAAGGGATGTACCCCAAAGGAAGGCTTTGACTTTTGGTATTGGGGGGAGAGAGAGGAGAACCCCCTTCTCAAAGCTACACAGTGAGGCAAAAGATAAAAGAGCCCCCAGCCTAAAGGGGGAGTCAGCATCAATTAATCAACATTTATTAAGCACCTTATAGGTCCCAGGTACTATGCTAAGCTCTGGGGATAGAAAAAGAGGCAAAAGACAGTGTCTTGCCCCCAAGGAGCTTATAATCTAATGGAAGAGTCAATGTGAAAACACCTATATAACAAGATACATAGAGAGTAATTTGGGGGTAATCTCAGAGGGAAAGCAGAAGGTGGGATTTAAGCTGAGAATGAAAGGAAGCCAGGGAAGCCAGGAGGTAAAGATGAGGAGGGAACATCCTAGGGATGAGGGGAAGGCAGTAAAAAGTCAGTTTTGTGCATAAGGAAGAACAAAAAGACTCATCTTGTTGGACTGTGGGATATGTGGAGGAGAGTAAAGTAGAAAACTGTAATAGGATAGGAAGGGGATAGTTTATCAAAGATTTTAAAAGCCAAAAGAAAAATGTTCTATTTTGTCTCAGGGGTAAGAGGGAATTAAGATTCAATAAACAGGAGTTTATTGAAGTGAGGAGGGGGTGACTAGTCAGTGCCATACTTCAAGAAGGTCACTCTGGCAGCTAAGGGAAGTGGACTGGAATTGGGATGGGGATGGGTGGGGGTTGGCAGGGCAAGAGTTGAGACCAGTCAGCAGGATGTCAGAATAATCCAAGAGGGAGGACCTGCACCAGAGTGGCTGCAGCATCTGAGGGGAAAAGGTGGCATTCACAAAAGATGTTGAGGTTGAATCAGCAAGCTTTGGCATCAAATTCTAAATGGAGTCAAGAGTGAAGAGTTGAAGAGAACACCTAGGTTTTAAATCTGGATGATTAAGAGGAGGAAAATGTTCTCAATAATCACTGGGAAGCGGGAATGAAGGAAGACTTTTGGGGGTAAGATAATGAGCTGAGGTTGGGGCACATAAGCTTAAGATGTCTTGGAATATTCAGCTCAAGATGTCCAATAGGTGACTGGAGATGTGAGCCTGGAGGTTGAGAGGATAAGGCAGGATAAATTATTTGCAGAGAGATGATAAGTGAATCTATGGGAGCTTAGGGCATCACCAATTTAAAGAGCATAGAGGGAAATAAGAAGAGGGCTCAGGACAGAGCCTTTGGGGGACACCTACAGATAGTGGGCCCAATGTGGAGGAAGATCAAAATCCAACAAAGAAGACTGAAGAAAAGTCAGATAAGTAGGAGAACCAGGAAAGAAAAACATTATGAAAACCTAAAGGAGAGAGTACCAAGGGGTGAGGCTAATGTCAAAGGCTACAGAGAGGCAAAAAAGGATGAGAATTGAGAAAAGACCATTAGATATGACAATTAAAAGATCACTGGTAACTCTAGAGAAAGCATTTCCAGTTGAATGATGGGGTTGGAGGCCAGAATGCAGAGAATCTAGAAGAAAGGAAGAGGTGAAAGGAAGTTGAGTATTCCACTGTAGATGGCTTTCTTAAGGAGTTTAGCCATGAAAAAAAAAAAATTTGACCCATGCATGGCTGGGTCAAATGAGGGTGGCTTTTTTTGTTGTTGTTGTTGTTTTAAGGATAGGTAAAAGAGAAGGAAAGAGAAGGAAGGTTGAGAAGAAAATGGCAAACCCTTTCTTTGCCAAGAAAACCCCAAATGGGATCATGAAGAGTCAAACACAAGTAAAATGACGGAATAACAATAACAAGAGAAAAGCACATTTATAGACAACAGGGATGTGTCCAATAGATGAAGAAAAATCGAGGCTTAATGAGAATAGAGATGTGAGAGGGGACGATCTGCTGGAGAAGATGGGAAAAAAAAAACAAATGGAATCAAGGAGATGTAGAGATGTTAGTTTTGGCAAAAAGAAAGACTTTCTCTTCGAGTGAGAAAGGAGTGAAGAAGAGAAAAAAGAGGAAGCAACATGACCTCAATATTTTTCAGTAAAGTATGACAGTCATCAGCTGAGAAGGTGAAGGAGGGATGCCATGGGAGGTTTGAGGAATAATGAAAATGTCTAGAAAATTATTTGCAGTGAGTAGGATAGTAAATTGATTAGGAAGGTATAAAAAAGAGGGCTCAATTGAAGCAAGGTACAAAAATGTGTAGTGGATCTAATCATCATGGTCTCATGATTTTTTTCAGCAGCACAGAAACAAGATGATGGCAGAGATGATGGGAGTGATACAAAGGGTGGGCTTGGCAAGGCACAATCAGCAAAAGGATAAAGGGGGAATGGACTCAGGCACAGAAGATAATAAAGAGTTGAACTAGTTTATCAACAGATCAAGATGGGAAAGGGATGAGCATATAGCCAATGTAGGAGTGAGGGTCTGAGAAAAAGCTGAGAAAAGAGTGAAGGTAATTATGGAGTTGAAGAACAAGGCTGGGTTTGTGAGGCACAGGGAAGGATGGGCTGATAAAAGATGATGATCAGGTGAAGGAATTTCAGAGAACAAACTTACATGCCTTTGGGGATGATAACAAGATCAAAAGTTATCTTCTGAGTGTGAGTCTGAGGTGGAGAGCAAGAAATGAATAATTTGAGGCAATGGGAAGTTAGGGTGTTTAAGACATTATCAAGTATTATGAAAGTCTCCTAGCATAAAGGGCAGAAGGCTGAAAAGAGAAAAGACCATGAGTCAGTCACTTAACTCATTAAAGAAGGAAAAAAAGCTTCCTGGGGATCAACATGAAACACACCTATAAGAATCTTAACTGGATGATAAATATGGATTGAAGGAAGCTCAAAAGAAGAGAAGCTGATGTGTGGTTGTGACAATGATAAAATCTGGAAGTAGCAATAGAATCCAAGGAGTACTCGAATTCTCCCCCCCCCCCATGCATGACAATCATTGAAATGGGGGGAAGGGGATGAAGTATGAGTTAAAGTACAGCCGCTACTGTCCAGGGAGGCTGTGCTATCAGAAGAGAGCCAGGTCTCAGTGCCAGAAAATGGAAAACTATAGAGTTTGTTAACTATACAGCAGCCATTCCAAAAATACAGTAGAAAGGGAGGAAGATCCATTAACTATAGAGCAGGCATCCCAAAGAACACAGTGGAAAAGGAGGGAGATCTGGAGCGGGATATTGTAGGGTTAGGGTAAAGGTGGATGAGAATAAGGAAATAGCAATG
Organism: Monodelphis domestica; assembly: GCF_027887165.1. Classification (NCBI taxonomy): domain Eukaryota; kingdom Metazoa; phylum Chordata; class Mammalia; order Didelphimorphia; family Didelphidae; genus Monodelphis; species Monodelphis domestica. The sequence continues at coordinate 228,795,044 of NC_077234.1, read as the reverse complement.
GGCAACATCATTTATGAAATGGCAGCTTGGGGTTGAGAATCACTGGCAAAGGAGAGTAATACTATAGAAGTGAGCGAACAGCTATTTATCTAAATTGCTGAAGGAATTTCCATTTTTTTAATATTTTATGTTCCCAATTAATGTAATAACAATTTCAAACATACATTTTCCAAAACTATAAAATCCAAATTGTTACCCTATTTCCTTTTCCTCCCCATCCCAGAGATAACAAACAATTTGATCTGAGTTATATATGAAACATCATGTAAAACATAGTTCCATATTGGTCACTGTTGTAAAAGAATACTCATATAGAACCAAAACCCCCAAAATAAAAATACAAATAAAGTGAAACAAAAAAGTGTCTTGTGGTCTGCATTCCAACCCCGACAGTTCTTTCTCTGGAGGAGGATATTGTAATTCTTTGCCATAAGTCCTTCAGAATTATATTGCTGAGCATCAATAAGTCTTGATAAGGGTATTCCCTTAATGGGATCCCCATAACCTGATGAAAACACCTCTAAAAACACAAATTAAAAATAGCATGCTAGGATAAGAAGACAGATTCTGAATCAAAATGTCAAAGAATTTGTTCAAAGAATGTGCCAGTTATGAACTCTTGGAGTAATAATCAATAAACCCATAGGACTTGAACCTAGATTTTTGGGTGACTTCCTCATAAAGAAAGAGACTCAGAGTGTTTATGTTTCCTTCGTGGGTCCACTAGGAACAGAAAAAGCTATTCCTAAAAAGTATAGATTTCCCATATGATATTTCTTATCGTATACCCAAGCAGTGTGGGAGGTGAAAAACACATACCAGGATAAAGATAATGTATAGGAAAGCCATTCTACAGCAAAAAAAGTCTTACTGTCGTTACAGTTATTACATGACTCTCTCTAACCACTATTCTTGGGTCTATACTGTAAGCCAGAATCATAAGTGAGCCATTTAACGAATTCATTTTGTTATTTAAGTAATTAAATTTTCTTGGATGGAATCAAATAAAGACTCCCTCCCTCTCCCCACCTTCCCCATGGCAAATTCCACTCTATGATAAGTTTGAAAGCAAAATGTTTAACACACCTGCCAAGAGGCCAATGAGGAGCATCACGACCCATCCTGACCAAGCGTCCAATAAGCTTTTGATGAACTCCCATATGGATTCTTTGCTTTTGCTAGTTATCTGAAACCAAGCAGAAATTGTATATTTTGTTAATAATTGCTTTGGGCATACCTTGAAATGCTGTTTAATTTAATATTTTTTTTCAATTTAGTAAACAAAGTAAGTGAAATATGATAGGAATAGTGACAAAACTTGTGATTTCACTGCTTCAGAAAACTCCTTCTACCAAAGCAAGTTGGCACCTTCTCTTCAATTCATAGTCTTAGTGAATTCCCCAGAGCAGCCAAATATTTCTGAGTGCAACCTAAGCCCAATTAAAATATAGTTCCTATATGATTTTAATGTGCTAATATGTTAATAAAATAACATATAGACCATATTTAATTGCAATAAGACAACAAATAACAAATATTAATTAATTGCAATATTTATTAAATATAAAATATTAATTAACCTGATGAAAACACCTATCACAGTAGTTTTCTAAGCCAATATGTAGCCTGCAGGCATCCGTATTTACTGTTTAGTGGTCCCCATTTCTATTTGAGTTTGACACCACTGCCTTAGAACCCTGGGAGGTTCATTTGCCCAAAGGTCACAAAACCAGTTTATGTCAGAGGTGAGACTTAAACCTTGGACTTCTTGCCTTCAAGACTAATTCTCTATTCACTGTTTTGCACTCTACTTCCAAAAATCCAATTACAGTAAACTCTCCATTATCTACTATGTTCATGAGATGGAATTTTGTATTTAATGAATATTACAATTAGCAGAATTATTGGAGATATCATGGAACAGAGGAACTGAAACCGGACATTGCATTGTCAAATGGCCCCTTCTCTCATAAGGGAGGATAAAGAGGGAATTACCTGGGAATTTTAAAGTAACAAATAAATTAATTTAAAAAATTTTTGAAACAGTTCTCACTGGGGGAAAAAAGTAATAAATATAATTTTAAAAGCCTCCTCCACAAAAAAAAAGAAAAAAGAAAGAAAGCAAACTGGGTTTGGGGTTAATATCCCTGATTTAGGCTTCTACTTCTAGTGTGTGAGCTTTGGACAAGTTAGTTCAACCTCCCTGATCCTGAGTTTCCTCATAAGTAAAATAGAGGTAATAGTATATCTTATCCATCTCACTGGACTGTTGTGATGATATGATGAGATAGTCTATCAAAAATTTTTAAAGTGTAATGTGCTATACAAATATAAGGCATTACCATAAAAATTTAGACAGACTAATAATTTTCAAAGAATTTGAACACAATAAAATATACTTGAACTAAATATAATTTAATCTTTTTCTGAAGATTCCAAAGATCTTTAGGATCTTACGATAGCTTACGGCCATTTTCTTCTCACAAATAAAAATGAGTATTTCTAATATATCTGTGTGTTTGTGATTCCCATCCCATATGACCATTCGCCCTGTCCACATTCTTACCAAATGCCTTTTAGCTGCTCCCACAAGACCACTGAATTTCCTGAAATTACAGTCTGAGTGACAATCCCCTCAGCTTTAAAGCGACCTTAATGGGGCTATGTTGCCTTAAATTAATTAAAGTCAACCAAAGCAACACTGCATGATACATTGTGGACAATGCCTGGCATTCCATCTCTTCTCCATCCTGTTACAGAGTCCTGACCCATCCCTTTCCATCTCTTTGTCTGGAAACAGTCATTGAATCAATGCCACCATTGCTTCTGGAAAGATTGTTGTCAATCAACTCTCCTAGAGCTCCATTCAATATCCCCAGGACTTCCCAAGCCAAAACATCTTTCATTGGTCATCCCACCTTTACTTAGAGTATCCCAAAATCTTAGTGTAGCGTTAAGCTTCAATAAATTAAACATAGTGGCAATCAAAAATATTAGGAAAACAAAGGGGGAAAAGTAGAAAAGCAGAGATTTTGTTTTCATTTCTACTACAAAAAATATTATATTTGTAGAAATATAGAATGTAGAAATATAAAAAATAGAATATATAAAGTTATATTTATAGAATTGAAAACAAAATCCCTGATTTTCTCTTATAGACTAAATATACAGAGTTTTAAATACAGATAAAATTCAGCTAGCTAACCCTCCAAGGATGGAATTTGTTAGGAAAAATACATCAGCACATGAAAAGTTTTAATATCTTAAAAAGCCTATTAAGCCTTTTTAAGTCTCCTCCTGTTAGAATATAAACTGCTAGAGGACAAGGACTATATTGCTCTTATATCTATATCCCCAATGATTATCACAGGTGGTTGGCAAATAATTAGAGTATATCAAATATTTTCCATTCAATTACTCACTCACATACCTTCCTGTGCCTATCTGTGTCACGGGACTTTTCCCGTAACCAATCAATGGTGTGGAAGTCCTCATAGGTCCCAACGTCAGGAAAAGGCTCATCAAGGAAATCCATCAGGTTACCAGAACCATTCATCTCTCCTGCATTAACCATATTAATAACACCTAGAGGAGAACAAGGATAGTTTCAAATCTAAACATTCTTTCCAGTCAGCCTGACTTCCCAGAAGAATAATACAGACTCACTATTTTTCCCGTCAAAGAAATAATGATCACAGCCCAGTTCCCAGATTCCCCATCATCACATCTACAGTTAGAAGGAAAACTAATAACCCAGCACTGAGTCAATGAAACACTGAACACAAAAGACCATGGCGAAGAATGAAGTAAATTAGAATTACAGAAGATGAACCACAGAAGTCTTTTGGTAGACAATTAAAGGGCTGAAATGTGGTCACAGAAATATTGAGTGTGGATTTTCTTGGTGCCTTTAAGTATTCCTGCATCAGGAAGAACAAACCACTGGGAGATTAAACTGCATTTTAATCAAATTGAAAAGTAACTATGGGCAGCATGGGGTTAGTCACCTTACAAGTCATAAAGTGGTTATATTGATTGATTTATTGACCTACGGTGTAATACAGCCACTTTAAAACTTTAAGAGGCCCTTTACAGTTTGAAGTTTGAACCAAGTGCCACGCCAAAAATCATACCCATTTGTGAGACCCAAGGGAAGTATCATATAGCCCAAGACGGTAGCAACCAATGATATTAGGGAAACAAAGGAGTAAAATAAGAAAGCAGGGACTCAGTTTTCATTTCTATGAACACAGTATTCAATCTCTTATTATTATATCATGATAAGGGAAATCTCTGATAAATTAAATAGGCAGTTTTAAATCCAGACAAGAATCAATTAACCCAAAAAGGATGGCATTTATTAGAAAAGTATAGAAGCATGTGGAAAAAGCATAAAGGGTGGTAAAGAATTAAGAGTTAAGAGCAAAAAAAAAAAAGCCAACAAAAAACAGTTCATGTTATGTAGTAGAGACATGGAGAGGACTTGTAAACCAAGATGCAAGAACCAGAGTTCCAAATGTTATGTTCCCAGGAGTTGGCAGTTTGAGCTGACAGGAGGAGGGGACTGTAAGTCACTCTCTTTCCCAGGAGGTTTGAACTGACTGAAAGACTCTGGTGGGGCTGACTTGGTTTCTTGAGGTTCTCTCACTTCAGACAGTTGAAATTGACAAGAAGGAGAAACCTGGCTGAAAAGACCCTGGTGGGGCTGACTTAGCTTTTGGACTTTGTCTCTGTCTCTCTGACTCTGGTAGTTGAAGCTGATAAGAAAAAAGAAACTTGGCTTTTGAGTTGGTGGTCTAATTGAGAGTTGAGCTGGCCAGGAGAAACTTAGAGACTTTGAACTTTGTTTTTCTCTGGGGTTGAAGCTGAGAGAGGAGGAAAGCCAGGCTGAAGAAGAGACTTTTCTTGGTGAAGAAGAAAGATGATTCAAACACTTGACCTCCATCTCCCTAACTGTCTTAGAGTCACAGTTTGTGACTAGAATACTTCCTCAAACCTTCCTAAAATTATCCCCATAGTTTAGAGAAATCCTCATCCCTCTTACCTCAGTTTCCCATCCTGTTATCCCAATAAACCCTTTGACTTGACAAGGAAAGAAAGGAGTATCTTTATAGTTTATTCAAGTGGGGAGGGAAGGAGCCAAAGGCTTCAAGAAGAACTGGGTGGAGAGGGTTGGTTAAGGGAGGGAGTGAGGGAGTGAGGAGATTAGGAAATAGATTGATCCATCAGCCATCAGTAGGGATCAATAAGCAAAACCCCAGAGCAGACCCTAGAGCATTCCCTTGTAGGGCAGTATCCCCTGTGTGACATCCCTCAGCATTTCTCTGTTCTACCTCCATTATAAATAAGTAGCCTCAGAGAACAGCAGTCATTGTAAAAGTAACAGGTTCCCCTCAGTTTATCTTTCTATTTCAATCAGTAATAATAGTTCCAGTCAGTTTACTTGAATTAGGAGTGAATTATCTATTGGCCTTTGAATCAATAACACCAGCATTAGTTGTTAGCTTGGTGACTTCCTTCAGAGGCACTAGCAGCCTGGTTTTCATTTCCATTGTCACCTTCAGTTTCCTGAGGTGTATTCTCAGTTTGCCCATTGTCCTTGCCCATAACTAGATCTAAACCCTTTTCCTTGATCAGTTGTTCAAACACTGCCTTAATCATCTTGTCTAAGTTGTTGTCAATGGCCATAACCTTCTCTGCCTTAAGGGGAATCATGAATCTGAAGACTTCTTCACTTGGGTTAGAGTTTGTAATATAGCCATGAAGAGTACATATGAATCTAAATACTTCCTTGACTTGGCTTAGAGTCTGCAACACAGCCATGAAGAATACATATACTTGTGCCAGGACCTGCTAGAGAACGAATTCATTTTGAAAAGGTAATTGTAACACAGTTATTGTCAAGTTTCCTACATAATCCACACTTTCCACCACTATTTGAGTCAGTTTGCTGTAAAGAATATGGTAAACCCAAAAGCAAGCAATGGCTGCCAAAACCACCACACTACTTGTTTGAACATATTTACTATCTTTCCTGCCTGTGGGATTGTTGGGTACAGTTAGACTAAGGGTGCCACTTGAAATAGAAAAGTAAATTGTAGGAAACTGTTACTTGTTGAAATAGAGACTAAATAAACTGAGAGAGAAACTGTTACTACTTGAAATAGAATGGTAAACTGAGGAGAACTTGTTTCTCTTACAATGACTGTGTTCTCTGGCTGGCTGTGACTAGAGAGGGCTGCTACAGGAACCTGATGCCGCTTATTTGTAATGGAGGTAGAACAGGGATACTGGTACATAGGAGATACTGCCTTACACGGGAATGCCCTAGGGTCTGCTCTGGGGTTTTGCTTATTGATCCCTACTGATGGCTGATGGATCAATCTATTTCCTAATCTCCTCACTCCCTCACTCCCTCCCTTAACCAACCCTCTCCACCCAGTTCTTCTTGAAGCCTTTGGCTCCTTCCCTCCCCACGTGAATAAACTATAAAGATACTCCTTTCTTTCCTTTTCAAGTCAAAGGGTTTATTGGGATAACAGGATGGGAAACTGAGGTAAGAGGGATGAGGATTTCTCTAAACTATGGGGATAATTTTAGGAAGGTTTGAGGAAGTATTCCAGTCACAAACTGTGACTCTAAGACAGTTAGGGAGATGGAGGACAAGTGTTTGAATCATCTTTCTTCTTCACCAAGAAAAGTCTCTTCTTCAGCCTGGCTTTCCTCCTCTCTCAGCTTCAACCCCAGAGAAAAACAAAGTTCAAAGTCTCTAAGTTTCTCCTGGCCAGCTCAACTCTCAAATAGACCACCAACTCAAAAGCCAAGTTTCTTTTTCTTATCAGCTTCAACTACCAGAGTCAGAGAGACAGAGACAAAGTCCAAAAGCCAAGTCAGCCCCACCAGGGTCTTTTCAGCCAGGTTTCTCCTTCTTGTCAATTTCAACTATCTGAAGTGAGAGAACCTCAAGAAACCAAGTCAGCCCCACCAGAGTCTTTCAGTCAGTTCAAACCTCCTGGGAAAGAGAGTGACTTACAGTCCCCTCCTCCTGTCAGCTCAAACTGCCAACTCCTGGGAACATAACATTTGGAACCCTGGTTCTTGTATCTTGGTTTACAAGTCCTCTCCATGCCTCTACTACAGTTACCAAGATTTAATCAGTGGGTAGCCAACTGGCTACTCCCTAAAACTAGCACTAAAAGAAAAGCCTTTCTTTGAAACATAGTCCATGACTTTTAACTTGATCTCTATTTTGATTTTTTTAAACTGTACAATATTGTGCTATTTCAAAATAAATCCCAAATGTGCAATTAAAAGAGGAAAAGGGGAAAAAAAGATGTGATTCAAACGTCCTGGATAATTGTAATACAGTCCTTGAGAAGGCTAAGAATTCCATTTTGGCATTGGTGTGAAATGATAACTTGGAGAGAGACAATTTTGAGATAGGGATTCTGATGACAAAGAGGATAGAAAGCTGCCCAGGTCCTACCTAACAAGGGGTTCTTCACCTGAGGTCTATAAACTAGATAATTCAATGGATATGATGCTGGGTCTGGAGTCAAGAAGACTCAAGTTCAAATCCAGCCATAGACACTTACTTGCTATGTGATACTGGGAAAGTCACTTGACCTCTGCCTGCCTTAGTTTCCTCATCTGTAAAATGGGGATAATAATAGCATTTACCTGCCAGAACAAGGACAACAAATGAAATAACTGTAAAAATATTTAGTAGAGTACCTGGCACATAGTAGATGCTATATACATGTTAGCTATTATTATAGCTAAAATTATGTATAATTATGTCTTACAAAAATTATAAAACAATATGTATATAAAATATATTATTATAAACTTTTTAAAAATAGGATAACTACATATTTATATAATTGGTCTTCTTTGTAATCCTATGTCTTTTATTTTATACACTTTGAGAAGTGATATATAGATATAATAAACGCAACAGCAATATTGTATAATGAATAGCTTTGAATGACCTAGTTATTTTCAGCAAAACAATGATCCAAGACAATCCCAAAGACTCCTGATGAAAATATGATATATTCTATTACATAGCATATGTTATATATGATATACAATATATTTTGAAAAGAGGTCCATAACCTGCCTAAGGCAACTAAGAGACCGATCACACACAAAAAAGATTAAGACCCTCTAGACTTGAAAACTAAGAGAGAAAGGTAGCGTTTTAGAAGAAAATGGCAGGAGATGCATTAGCCTCAGTATTCAGAACAAAAGCTGATGGAAAATAGAAAACAAAACCAAAGCCCCTAAGGAGCCTTTGTTTTGGATATTGGATATTTGGATATTGGACACAAGAAAGGGTTGAGTAAAAGGGAATTTAATATTAAGAACATTTCAACAACACCTAGAAAAGGACAGTGATTATTTCAAAGCTAAATCTATGCCACATCTGAAGCAATGATGAATCAAGAGGTTAAACACCAAGAAGTTTAAAATCAGATCAGAATAAAGGTCCTAAGGCACACCAAAATATTGATAACCACACGAGAACTAGACACAAAATAGATGCCTATTGAATAAGGATGTATAAATAGACTATATAGGGAATGAGTAAATGAATGACCAGAAAAACAATTATTAAGTAATTAGGGTATTATGTGGCAAGGACTGTAGTAATTTATTGAAATAGAACTACAAAAGCAAAAACAGCCTCTGTCTTCGAGAAATATATTCCAGCAAAGGGAAGGAGCGGGGCAAGGACAGAAAAGGACACTTTGGCTTGGACAGTCACAGGAAAACAGGAGAGAAAGGGCATCCAGGGGAGGAGAAGGAGGCATCCCATCCAGAAATAATGACAGAGTTGATCTGATCATGGTTCATGGCTCTGGAAGTAGTAAGGAGTGAGGCTGAGGCTTTTGTGAAAGAATGATCCAATACTTGTATGAACTAATGTAAAGTGAAGTGAATAGAACCAGAAGGACATTATACATGGTAACAGCAATACTGTATAATGGATAGCTGGGAATAACCTAATTCTCAGCAATACAATGACTCAGGACAATCCCAAAGACTCCTGATGACCATCAGCCTCCAGGGGAAAAACTGAAAGAATCTGAATTCAGACCAAAATATACAATATTTCGCTTTGTTCATTTTTTTGTTTGTTTAGATCTCTTCCACAAAACAACTAATATGGGAAAATGTTTTACATCACAACACATGCAAAATCTATATCAGATTGCCTACTGTCTCAGAGACAGAGGTAGAAGGAGAGAATCTGGAACTAAAAATTTATTTAAATGTTAAAAATCATTTTTTACATGTAATTGGGAGAAAAATAAAATATTTTTAAAAGAATGATCTAATCACTTACACATGTAAAACCCAGTGGAATTGAGCATTGGCTATATGAGGGGGATGGGAAGAGGGGAGGGAAAGAACATGAATCATGTAACCATGGAAACATTTTCTTAATTAATCAATAAAATTAAATTTTTAAAAAATGATCCAAAACCCAATCACCAATTGGGAAAAAGGGACTCCAACAACAAAATTGCTCCATAGATCTAGATACACCATAGATACACCATTTAAGTTTGGCTAATATAAATTCAGAGAGGCAGGAAAAGATTTGGATGAACTCCATATTAGTAAAAAGAATTAGGAAAACAATATATATAATGGCTATAACAACATAAAGGAAAAGAAAAAAAATTCAGTTAAATGTAGTGCAATTATATTGGGCCAAGCGCGGCCACAGAGAAGAACTGAGAAAACACACTTCCTTGCTCTCTTTGCAGAAATGGGGACTACATTTTGGGATATTGCATATACTATCCTATATAGAAGATATGCTGGTTACTTTTGATGAATTGCTTTTTCCCCCTCTATCTTGTTAAAATTTTGTTACAAGGGATGTAACTCTTTGGATAGGGATATTTTCAGAAACAACAGTGATATAAAAACAAAGATAACTAGGAAGTAAACTATGGAAGTAACATTATCTTGGTTTATGTTGTAGTGAACAAGGGGCAAGCTCCAAATTGAGAATAACATGGTTTCAGATGCTAAATACACTAGCAGTGTGAGCATGGGCAAGTTACATAATATCTCAGCATCCCTAAGACGGCAACTAAGACTAAAAGTGGCAGATGAGTAGCTTCCTACTGCAGGGGTGAGGGAGCCATAGATCTGAACCAAGAAAAGATGAGGGGCAAAAGGAAAGGGAGAACCAAAAAACATTACATGGGTCGATAGGAGGTAGTGACGGATTTACCAGTCCTGCCTACAACCACACCACCATCCCCATCACAGACAGACATGGATTCTGGGGAAATCTAGAGTAACGTTTGAATTAAAGAACAATACGGCAGGTAGGATAATAAGCTACATCTTCCTGACTCCAAGCATAGCATTCTATCCACTATGCCAAAGAGTAAACAAAGTTCCTCACATGTTATTTCATCTGATATCTTCCATCAGTAAAGTGAAGATCAGCATTTTCCCATCAAATCTGGAGTCTAAAAAAAGTTGAGGAAAGATATGTGGTCAATGGGGAATTGGGTAAATTTTGATATCTGACATAAAAGAAAATAAGGGGAAAGATATAGTATGAGGGACAATTGGGGAAACTTTAGAAGACATTAAGTCCATTTTCAAACTGAAAAAAAAATTGCCATGTGATAAGTAGACTTGATATTCAATAAATTTTGTAAGAAAATATATAATTAAAATATCTGTGTTTCCCCCACAAAACTTTTATTCAAAGAAAACCAGGGCTCCACAGAACACAATTTGAGACCTACCAAATTAGATGATCTTTCATTTCAACTATAACACTTGCTCTCTTGAAATTTTCTAAAAGAAAAGTACTGCACAAAAGGTTGTCATGGCATTAAAAAGCCATGAGAGGGTGGTGAGCAGAGCCCAGAGAGCTAGGATGGATCTGCATTCTGCCCCGGTTGCTAATTCAAGGTAATTTCAAGGTAAAGATTCAAGGTAAGAAGTTGAAAGGATACAAGGATACAATGCATGTAACTGTCAGTTACTTTTCCATTAAAAAAAAAGAAAGAAAAAGGAGCTTCCCTAGTTCTCTAAGAGGGCAGGAAGGAGGACTGTGGGTAAGAAATAATCAAGTTTTCTTGAAATTTTCAGCACTCCACCTTATCCCCTGTAATATATTAGAGCATTTATTAATTTTAATTAGCTTTTAATTAATAAAAATGTAATAAATTAATTTTATTTCTAAAATTCAATTCTATACCTCTGTCCTGTATTTTCCTCTCACCTCTCTCTCTCTCTCTCTCTCTCTCTCTCTCTCTCTCTCTCTCTCTCTCTCTCTCTCTCTCTCTCTCTCACACACACACACACACACACACACACACACACACACACACACTCCCCTCGAAAAACAACAAAAGAAATGTTCAACTTCGTCCTGGTTTTCTGATCTATCAGTACACTGGAGAGTGACCTTTGAAGCCTGCAGATTCAAAAGTAATTTGTATGTTTTTACTAGAATTCTGTAGCAATACCCAGAATAATGACCATGAAGACTAAAGAAAGAAAAGCAATCTAGTATGATTTTTTAAGTTAAATGTTATCTCTGTACTCTCTTTCCACCCAGAGTCCTGGACCTTTTAAACCTTACTCTTAGTTTTCGAAGTGCTCAGATATTAATAGATGATTCACCCAAGAAATCCTTCCCCATGTGTATTTCCTTATATAGAAAACTACTTATATAGTAGCTTTCCTCCTTTCTCCTGACTGCCTCAAATACATTTAACAAAATGACAAGCTCTTTAATTTCAAGATAAAGACATTTTCACCAGCAACAAAAGCACATTTGCACAGCTGGCTAGTAAGTGATGTAGTCAACAACTACTAAATTTAATAGCAAGCCCTTACTTTGTACAAAGCACTTTTATAAGTACAAACACAACAACAAAATCATCCCTGTCTCCAAGGAGCTTACATTCTACCTGGCTAGATGTTTTGTTTTTAAAGACTAGATCTCTCCATCTCAATCCAGGCTGGAAGTATTCAGTCCCACTAGTGATCATCAGCAGAACTTTGGCCTTCTCTGTTTCCAACTGAGGCTGGCTGAATCCACATTAGGAACAGGTATAAGTTCAACATTTAATGCCAGACAGCACAAACATCCCATTAGTAGAGCCCATTGTAGCTCAGAACTCCCAAGTTTAAGAGATCTACCAGCCAGAGCCTCCCTGGTAGCTGTGATCCCAGGTCTATGCTACTGTGACAGCTAGACTAGATTTTCATACACTTGTATGTTCATTTGAGCTCTGGCAAGGACAAATAAGAAAGAGAATGTGACCTGTTGGAAAAAGTGCTGGATAGAGACAAAGGACCTACCTTGGCTTGATTTCCTGCTTCTCTAAAATAATGATATTCCTTGACTTATTTCTCTTATCTGGTAAAATGTTATAAGGCTAAAAACTCTTTTAAAAGCATAGGACTACTATCCAATAAATCAATGGACTTTAAATATTTCATAAGATACAATGTTAAAAGGAAAAATGACAGTAGAATCGTAATTTTCTAACTCTTAACCTTCTAACAAAGCCATTCTCTTTGTGACTATGGACCCTATTTAGATGGTTCTGTAGAGGTCTGGGGCTCACTGTAATTAAAATGGCACCCACAAAAACAAACATCTAGAGGATTTCACTATATGAAAGGTAATCCTGTCCTAGTTAGACTTTCCTTACATTAATCATCCATCATGCTGCTGATGAAAATCTTTCTCAGAAAAAGGTTAAAGTCATCTCTGTTGTGCAACCTACTATGGAATCTCATGTACTGTTTAACATAGGCACAGAAAACACCCTACATATGCATCTAATGAGGGAAAATAAGTTGTTTTTTTTTCTGGAGTCTTGAAAATCTTATTATGACAGCTTGATCGAGGGAAAGGGAGAAACAGCCCACAGATATCTGTTCCCAGATGATACAAAAAAGCAACAAAGAAAGAAAAGAAAGGAAAACCAATAAAGAAGAGCAATAATTCACAGGAGACAATATCCAAGAGCCAGCAATAAAATCTATGGCCTCAGTTGTCCATACAGAAATACCCAAAATATGAGTAAAAATAAGGGAAATTCTAAACAAATTATATTATAAAATATATTAATATTTAATAATTATTATAACATATTATATTACAAATTGTATTCAAAGAGGAAAATTTGGCCTCCAAGGCTGATATTTGATGAATCAGGAATCAGAATATTCCTGATTATACAGAAAAAAACAGAAGAGATAAAAAGGACAATCCAAAAAGGATCATAATAAAGATGATAAGTTCTTATAAGGAAATCTATAAACCTGAGTGGAAAAGAAAGGTACAGATCATTTGAGTAAAATTCAATAGGTGGAAAAAGAGAAGCAAGACTTTCAAAGAAGAATACCACACATCTCTTAAAAAGAGACAATGAATCCAGCATGGCAATCGCAAACCTGATTCAGGAGCACAATGTAGTAGTGATGGGGTCCTTCTGCTACCCGCACATCTGCTGGAGTTCTAACTCTGGTTAAAGCTGAGAAGCTGACAAATTCTTATTCTGCTTTAAAAATAATTTCATTCTTTCAAAGGTGGAGGAATTAATAAGGAGAACTTCAACTCAATCTCATTTTCATTAAAAAAAAGTTGGTAGCTGAAGTAGAAAATAAGGGAGCCTTGGGAGGAAGAGACCATCTCAGTTTGTTATTCACTGTAGGAGAGAAACACAGAGACAATGACAGATAGAAAGACAGAGAAACAAAGGGGTGGAAGGAGAAAGACAGAGATGGAGAAAGAATCTAAAGAAGGGGGTTGGGGAGAGAGAGAAAAAAAGTGGGAGGGGAGGGGTGAGAGAGACAGAGATGGGGGAGAGGAAAAATGGGAGAGAGAGAAACAGACAGAGCCAGAGATGAGAAATCTAGACATAGTCTGACACGCACCAGAGATTTGGAAAGAGTGGATTTTAAAAGTGTTCCAAGGAATCTCATGGCCTAAACTTGTATAGAGGGCATTGGCCCAGGAAGATGGAAAACTTTTGAGAATAAGTCTAATATGAACATGAAATTTTAACAATGAATAAGGAACTATTTAAAGGAAAGTTAGGATTTTTAAACACACAAAGGATATGGGAATAATGGCATTTTCTCAATCTTTATTTAGCCTTCTTGACCTTTCTGTAGCCATTGATTCTGTTGGTCACCCTTTTCCTTGATATTCTATTCTCTCCAGGTTTTTGTAATACTGATCTCTCCTGGTTCTTCTCCTACTTATCTGGCATCTCCTCAGTCTCCTCTACTTGATCTTCATCTGGTTTTGAACCTGTTTACTAGGTGTATCCCCCAAGGCTTTGTTATGGGTCCTCTTTTGCCCTAGATGCCATTTTCACTTGGTGACTTCATCAGCTCCCTTGAATTCAGTTATGCTGCTTTCCCTCTGAGATCTTGTTTGTACATAGTTGTTTGCATGTTGTCTTCATCATTACACTATTTCCTTCCCTTGAATCCCCAAGAGTTTATCATAATACCTAAAACATTTGTTGTTTTCTTGTTTTTCAGTCACGTCTGAATCTTCATGACCCCATCTGGAAGTTTTCTTAGAAAAGATACTGGAGTAGTTTGCCATTTTTTTCTCCAGCTCATAGAAAATTGACGCAAACAGGGCTAAGTGACTTGCCTAAGTTAAGTCTAAGGCCAAATGTGAACTCTGGAAGAGGAGATCCTGAACTCTATCCACTGTACCATCTAGGGCCCCAAAATTGAACATGGCAGACATTTAATAAATGCTTGTAAACTAGACTAGAATGTAACTAAGAATGAATACAAAATAGTTACTGAATGATTATCAGGAGTGTTAGAGCACAGAATGATCTGAGGCTGATGAGTGACAAAGTCAAAAAATTTTCTTTGCTTTTTGATATTTATGGGTCAAGAGGAAGTTTAAGAAAAAGACAGGATCCTTTGCAGTAGATATATCAATTAAAGCAAGCAAGAGAAAGAAGGTTACTCAAGTTTTCATTTACTTTAGTTTTCTCCAACAAGGAGAATAATATTCAGACTGTAAAGAATAAACAAAAACAGGTAGCAAGAATTTCAAGAGCATTTAGCTGCCCTCAATCAAACACAGAATATTTATTAAGCACCATTAAAGTATGAACAAAATAATTCCCAAAAGAACTGGCAAATATGATCACTGAACTACTGTCAATAATATTTGATAAGTTATAGTCACTGAAAGAGATATTGCAGGTCTTTCTATCAGCAAACATAATCCCAATTTTCAAAAAATAAAAGTCAAGCTGATAAGTTTGGTTCATTCCTAGAAAAATTCTAGAATGTATAATTAAAAAGGTTAATTTGTAAGCATTTAGAAAGGAATGAAATGATCACCTTAGGGCTCCATCCAAAACAAGTCAGGCCAGAGTATCCAGATTTCCATTTTTGGCAGGGTCAACAGGCCAACTGATCAATGGAATGCCATAAACCTTGTTTACCTGGATTTCAGCAAAAATCTGATAATATCTTCAATACTATAATTATGAAAAATAAGATTGGATGTGGGTTAGACAATAATACAGTTAAGTGGAGTGACTGGACCCAAAAAGGAATTAACAGACGACGGTCAACATGGAAGGAGTTACCCTAAAGGATTTGTTCCTGATCATAGGCTATTCGACAGCAGATGAATAAATGGGAATTTATTAAGTCCTCACCATGTTAAAACAAATGGAAAAGTCCCTAACCACAAGGAGTTTACACATTTAGGGAAGAAGGAGCTAGAGAAGGGAGTTTCACTCTGAAAAATCACGACTCTAAATGAAGCCACCGGTCAATTAAATGCCATGTCCTTTCCTCTAGCAATGGCAGCACTGATTTGGTTCTCATTCCCTTAGAACAAGAAGAGGTGGGAGGAAGGGCTGGGCAGAATGGGAGAGGTCCATGAAAGGCAGCAAGGCAAACAGCAAGGGCAAGAAGCTCATTGAGTACAACTGTCCTGAGTTCTTGGTAGATGACTAACTGGGGTGTAAGGCATGGTCTGGGGCTGGTTACACATTGAGCAGGTTTACATGAATTTTTACTAAAAACACTAAATTACTAAATCACCCCACAATCAAGCTAACTTCCCTAGAGTGGAGGAGTTTGGTCTCTGGAGAACAGGTCCTAAAGGTCACTCTGGTGGTCAATAGCAGAATAGAGAGCAGATTCTGGTTTCCTAGTTGATAAGTAGCCAATCGTACAATTGGATAAAGGCATAAGTGACACTATTATTGGGTTTGGGGAGGGAGGAAGGAAAAAAGGAAGGAAAGAAGGACAGAGGGAGGGAGGCAGGGAGGATTTATATGCATTTACTTTATACCAAGCACTTTACCTTCCCTGGGAGCCTTTAGATGAAAGTTAAATGATGACTTGTCAGAGATATTATAAAGAGAATGCCTTCATAGGCATCAGCTGAATTCTAGTTCATAATCTAGAGCTCATAGTCAAAGAATCTATGGATAGATTTCAGGGGAAAAAAATTACATCTTTACTTTCACTTACCACTTACTGAAATTTATCACTTCAATTATTTATAAAAATTATTCCAAGAAGCAAACCATAGGGATTCACAACACACACAAAAAAGCTTAAGAACCCCAAGAGTAGTAAGTGTATTCCAAGGTTCCTTTCAATGAATGCTATGTTTCCAATGTTGAGAAAAACTGAATCAAATGTTATTTATAATCAACAAACAAAACAAAAACAATAAAGTCTCATATTCTCTATGCCTCTCAATCCAATGTGTGACTTTGAAGGCATAGTCTCTTTTTTAAAAAAATCACCTGAGAAAGGCTCCTTCATATTTTTTATCAAATACAGCTTTAATGTGTGCCAATAACTTAAAACTACACTAAGACTTTAGGGACATCCTTTATCTTCTTATAAAGATTTTACGGAGATGAGAAAGTAAGCATATAGGCCAATAGTCACTGATAGCTTCTGATTTGCTTTTTGCATATGTGATGATTCTCTCCATGATCTTACCTATTCTTTTGGAATCTTCTCTATTATCAAATCTCTTTAAAAGTAATCCCTAAATTTGTTTGACTATATATGTTTGTAACAGGAGTTTTGTTTTTCTTGCTTTCTCAGCTGAGGTTGGAATAAAAGGAGAGGCTATGAATCTGAAAATAATTTCATTTCTTATAAAGTAAATGTCTATATAATTTGGCACTTCCAATAATTTGTATTTGGTGGGGCCAGTCACTTGCCCAAATTAGGCTTTTTAAAAACTCTTTTATTTTTCCTTTTTTGGACAGGACCTTTGGTACAAGAAACTTTCTAAAAGGAAATTTTCTCTCTCCATCCAGATTGAAAAATATCCTGCAATTTAGAGATTTTCTAGGTTAAATATTTTGTCCAAAGTTCAATGGTTAGTCTGTATTAGAGGCAAGAATTAAGAGGTCCTTGGATTCCAAGGAATCTGTTTCTTCTATTATGCCATGCCGTGTCACTGATTTTGTCTTCTTAATTATCTCTCCTACTGAGGACTATTATTATTATTTATAAAAGTACTATTATTTATGATGGTAAAAGAATGATAAAGCAATGATGGTAAATATCAACCATCTAGAGTCTATTTTGTTAATCTTCTGGTTTCACACTTAATTGCCCTCAAATCTTTTACTAAGGTTTCTGGTAACTAATTTTCCCTACTATTGCTATCCTTTATTTTGTGAAGTAGTACCATCTCTAATTTTCCACCATCTTCCTCTGAAACATTATGACATTGAGCTTACACTCTAAATTTGTGCTGCCTTTCAATATCATGTACTTTGGTGGGCTGTAACTAGGTTATTTGGGCCCCTTCATTGTGCCAACTATTTTACACTAGATAAACTTTTCTAAGAAATAGCAATAATCAAAGACAATATCCTTATTTTTATCCATTTCCTATTTTCAGACTCAACAGAGTAATTCATGAAGTAGCTCTTTCAATTACATACAATTCTAAAGACATGAAGATGAAAAATGACACCATCCCTGCCCTCAAGGAACTTAAATCTAACAAAAAGAATAAGGCATGTACACAAACAAAAATAATATTAAGTTGTGATTGTTGTCATGTCTGACTGTGACTCTATTTGGGGTTTTCTTGGCAAAGACACTGGAGTGCTTTGCCATTTCCTTCTCTAGCTCATTTTATAGATGAGAAAACTGAGGCAAGCAGGGTTAAGTGACTTGTCCAGGGGTATACAGCTGGTAAGAGTCTGGGAGCAGATATGAACTCAAGAAAATGAGTCTTCCTGATGCCACACTTGGTATCAACTATCTATCCACTGAACCACTTATCTTCCCATGATATAAGGTAAAAAATTATTTATAGCCAAAAGAAAGATCAAGAGAGAATAACAGACAGGGGTATATATAACAATATATATAATATATAATATATAATATATATATATACATATATATATATATAAAATAAAAGAATAACAGGGGTATCTCTTAGGGATTTCCTTTTTCCTAAAAATAACAACTGATCCAATAAGATTTTGCCTTATTCATTTCCAACTTAAAGAAGATGAAAAAAGCATTAAGGAGAACTATTTCAGATAGATTCTGACCAATAAGGAAAACCTAGTTATCAAAGTATAATTAAGGAAGCCTTAAAAAGAAAGTAATCATAATATCACAGATTTCATAAGAAATAAAAAAGGGGAATTCCAGGCTCAGTCTGACATGTCTACGAGACTTTAGAAATAACAAACTTCAAATAACTTTGAAAAAGAACAGGAAGGAAAAGACTCTAGGGCAAGCCAGCTCTTGAGGCCCTCAAACACAAATTCTAAGAATGAT
Organism: Monodelphis domestica; assembly: GCF_027887165.1. Lineage (NCBI taxonomy): Eukaryota > Metazoa > Chordata > Mammalia > Didelphimorphia > Didelphidae > Monodelphis > Monodelphis domestica. The sequence continues at coordinate 228,776,207 of NC_077234.1, read as the reverse complement.
GAAAAGAGGAAGCTGTCTAGGCACTAATTTGGCTGCACAAGGGAAATTTGTCTATCAATCATTTAACATCTCCCATTCTCTCCTCTTTTACAGTTTTTGATAACAGAATGGGGGAAATGGAAAATCTTAGAGGGGATGTAGAAAAATTGGGACACACTAACAAACTACTGGTGAAATAAAATACTGGTGAACTAATCCAACCATTTTGGAGAGCAATATGGAATCATGCACAAAAAGTTATAAAATTATATTCCCTTTGACTCACCAATATCTCTATTAGGTTTGTTTCTCAAGGTGATAATGGAAATAGGGAAAGGACCCCTATGTCCTAAAATATTAATTACAGCTCTTTTTGTAATGGCAAAGAACTGAAAATTGTGGGGATGCCCATCCATTGGGGAATGGCTAAACAAGTGATGGCATATGACTGTGATGGTAAGAAACTATATGCTGTAAGAAACTATAAACAGACTGATTTTAGAAAAACATGTATAGACTTGCAGGAAATAATGAAAAGCAAAAAGAACAAAACCAAGAGAACACTGTATACAGTAACAGTAATCTTGATTAGTTCAAAGAATAACTTTGAAAGTCTACCTCCAAAGATGAAATGATAAGTAAAAGTACATATTATATGGTTTTATATATATATAGGTATATATAAATATATATACCCCCCCACACACACACACATACCCCTTTGTCAAATGGTGGGCTTCTCTATTACAGGGAGGAGAAGGAGTGAGACAACTTAGAATTTAAAATGTAACCAAAAACCAAAATAAATTTAATTTTAAAAACAGAAAAAAATTGTGAATAGTCAGTATAAACACAACATATAAAATAAATGAGCTTTTGGTCTGCATATTAATTCTATATTATCAAAAGTAAGAAATTCATTCTAATCCCATTGCTGCCTTTAGAAATGACACTTCTCAAAATAGGAATTAATTTTAATTGCATATTAAAAGGAGACTAAAAGCTGATGGGGGTTAGTATGAGTGAAAAGACAAGTTTTTTTAAAGCCTCAACAATTTGGAACAATACTGTTTCCCTAAATGTCTCCCTCATTGTTAAAAAAAAAACAAAAACAGATCTTTCATTTCCAGGATCATAGAAACTCATAGAAAATGCTATCTATACTCATTTCCTAACTCTTTGCAAATTGGCTTTTGACCTCAAGGGAAATTTTTCCTTCCAAAGTTACCAGTGATTTCTTTAATTGCCATATCTGATAGCCTGTTCTCCATCCTCACCCTTTTAGACCTCCCTGCAGTATGTGACAATGCTGACCACTCTCTTCTCCTCAATACACTCTTCTCTAAGTTATTGTGACACACTCTTGGTTCTCCTCTTCTCTGTCTGGCCAATCCTTCTCAGTTGCCTTTGTTGAATCATCATCCTCATGCTCTCTTTGTGTGTTCTCCAAGACTCTGTCCTTAGGCTCTTTTATATTCTCTAAATATAATCTTTCATTTGTTAACCTCATTGGCTTTCATTGATTCAATTACCATCTTTATTTAGATGATTCCCATTATGGAGATTTAGCCCTATTCCTCCCTCACCCCCATCCAATCCCACATTATAAATTACTTACTGGGTAAAAGATGTTCCATAGACATCTCAAACTCAATATATCCAAAAAAGAGCTCACTATCTTCCCCCTACCCCAACCATACCCCATTCTAGAGTTCCCTACTTCTTTCAAGGTCACCACCATTTTCCCAATTACTCAGATACACAACCTTGGAGTCATCTCATTCTCATCCATCAATGGTAAAGTTTCTTTTTTTTTATTTTATTTAGTCAATTTAGAACATTATTCCTTGGTTCCAAAAATCATATTCTTTCCCTCCCTCCCCTCCTCCCACCCTCCTCCCGTAGCCAAAGCGCAATTCCACTGGGTATTACATGTGTCCTTGATCAGAACCTATTTCCATCAATGGTAAAGTTTTATCTCTTCTCTCTCTCCCATCTGTCCCATTCTCTCCACTCACACAGCCACCATGCTCATTGAGGTCCTTGTTACCCTTCTCTTGAAGTATTCCAAAAGCCCCCTGATTAAGCCCCTGCCTTATAACTCCCCCATTCTCCAGTCCATCCTCCATGTAGCTGCCAGAGTAGTTCTTCTAACACAAGGGTTTGAAAATACAGATTCCCTATGACCTCCAGGATCAAATATAAATACTTGTTTCAAAATGAATGCCTTTCACTCCCAGGCTCTCTTCATGCATCTTTGATCTAGTTAAATTGGCTTTTCCTATGCTGCTCTCCATGGTTCCCATTTCTGTTACTCATTCCTGGAATGAATGTCATTACTTTTGTTTTTTTTGGAATCTCCAGTTTCCTTCAAAGTTCAAACATTACCTTCAATCTGAGGTCTTCCCTTATCTTTTCCCCCCAGCTGTTACGGCTCCCTCTGAAATTACCTTGTATTTGTTTCATATATAAATATAAAAAATATATAAAACACAGATATATAAATATATAAAATAACATAAATTATATTGTTATTTCTATTATAAATAATACAATTATCTATAATTATCCATAATATAATTAACATATAATAAATAAAATAAATATATCAATATATTAAATAAAAATAAATATATACATATTTTTATATACTTAAATGCCTCTTCTAATGAAATGTGAACATCTTATCGTTTCATTTCTGCCTTTATACCCCAGTATTCACAATCCCTGGAAAAAGAACAGGTAAAGAATACATTGATTGTTAATTGATTGATTAACCAAGATTTTTCAATGATAAATACAAAAGGAGGAACCAAGAGTAAAATACCCAAAGATGAACATGAAACAATAACGATCTATAAACTGGAAAGCCCAGAATTCAGAGGCTTGTAATACCAGAGATATGGGTTCAAATTTGACCCCTGACCTTCAGTAAGTGGGAAAAGATTGGATTTGGAGGAAGAGAAGTTTAAATTGCATCTCTTATCTGCCCTTCCTAGGGGATCCTGAGCAAATCATTTAAACTTTCTGGCTTTAGTTTCCTCATCCATAAAATGTAAGGATCCAGTCTTCCCTTAGATGGTTTCTAAAGCCCCTTCTAGCTCTAAATCATTGATTTAATATAAGGATCCCCATCTTAAATTCTCAGCATTATCACTCCAATCTAGCTACACCTGGCTTAACTAGCTGTTTGTTGACTCTTCTGTGAAGCTAGCTACCATTTGCAAGCTTGTTTGTTGTTGTTTTTTATAGGAAAAATGAATTCCAAGTTCCAAACAACCAATTTACAAACAACCTTTTGGGGAGTAATCCATCTAAAGGTTAGTGGATTGGGTGGGTGAGAGGAGAAGAAAGTGGGTAGAGGATGGAGACCACTTGTATTAAGAGAAATAAAACTGGGTTTGAGTCAGAAGAAACTGGGCTCAAATCCTGCCTCCAAGACATGCTAGCTTTATCACCAAAGACAAATCATACAATTTCTCTGAACTTCATTTTCTTATTTGTATCTTTGTTCACAGGGCTATAATGAGTTATCAAATGAGATCAAGCAAATTCATATTCACTCAAAACCCTTTAGGGATCTGCAAACCTTATAGTGTATATACATACACACAAAATACCTATATTATACATGTTCAAGTATGTTTGTTGTTTCTGTGCATGTGTACATACAAAAATATGCTGTGATTATAGGCTTTTTGTGCCTACATTTGGATATTTCCATAGCTTCCAAAGATCTTCACTGCTCTAATGACAAGACTTTAGCCAGTACCTTTCCTTCCAATGGAGTCATCTTCACAAGGCAGAATTGAGTAGCAACCACTCATTTCTGCACTCAAGCAGAAATTACCATTCCCCATTTAATGATGGATGTCTGCCTTAATGTCTCACCTAATCTGGAAATGTAATTAAATTGACTGATTTAAAAAAAAGCTGTGGGCAAGGAGTTAGTGTCTCTCCTGAGACAATAATATATTCCTCATTGTTTAATTTTTTTTGCTTTTATATCCCTGGTACCTAGCATAATGCCTGGCAGAGAACAGATATTTAATAAATGCTTATTACCTCATTGATCATCCAAGATTTTTAAACAGTATGTACAAAATAAGGAAGAAAGAAGCAGCAAAGACTACCTAAATCAATGGCACAAAGGATCAAATAGGTAGACAATTTTTATAAAAATTGCTTCTGCAAAGGGCTATCAGAACCCAAAATAGTTCCTTATGAAAGAACCATCACTTACCTGCTTTACGAGTACCAAAGCTAGCAGATTCCCCAGCCCAACTCTATTTTGTCTGAGCATTTATGTATATTATGTATATAATATGTAATATTTTATTACATATTACATGTATTATTATGTAATAATTTATAATCATAAATAATTGCTGCCATTTACTAGGAAGAAATGAGATTATCTAAATGAGATAATATTTGTAAAGTGCTTCATATAGTGCCTAACCCATAAGAGCTACTAATAAATACTTATTCCCTCCCTGCTCCCACAAAGATAATTGCCTTTATTATCTTGGAACTGAGAAGTATTTTGGTCCACCAATCAGAGGGGCCACTATCTCAAAGAGGCAGTCACAGGAAAATGATTCCTTCCTTTCTCTCAATCATCTTCCCAAGAGAAGCCAGTCTTCCAAAGCCATCCCACTGATTGCTCTGCTGAAATATCTTTTCAATAACATGTAATACCTACTAAATACTTTCTTTAAAAAGCAAATGGAACACATGGAGATTCAAGAAGCCTTTCTTATATTCTGCTATATGTATGAAATGAGCCATATGCATTTAAGTTGGGAGTTTTTTTTTTTGTTTGCTTTGTTTTGAATAAAGATATTATTTTTTTAACTTCTAAATACCCTATACTAAAGGCTTTCATTGTGGTGTGATAGTTTGGAAGGCAGGCCCTGAGGAAGTCATGATTTGCCCAAGATCATAACAGTTCTCTTCTTAGATGCCTAATTTATCTAGAATTATCAGGGGCTCACAAGAGGGAGTTTCCTCATGCCCTGAAACAATGAAACCTGATGTCTAGTCTCTAACCCAACAAAGGAATTTGTCAATTCAGATAAGAGGTTCTTCCTGATAGTTGCTAGTACACACTATTTTTAACCTTTTTGATGCAAACATTCCATCTTAAAGAGCATTGGGAATATAATTTAACTTTTTCTTGACAACTCACATTTCTTCCCCTCATGCACACTACAACCCAGTCAAATTGGCCTTTTTACTAACTTTCATATTTGAAAATATCTTTCTATCCCCTCTCTATTTTCCTATCTATATTCTTATTTTGGTATTGCCTAGGAACCTTCCCATCCTGCTTCATGTCCATCTCTTAGAGTTGCTAGTTTCCTTTAAGGCTTGGCTCAAGTGCTATCTACTCCATAAACCCTTTCCTGATTTCCCCCAGTTACTAGAACAATCCCACCAAACAAATTAATTTGTACATATTTTTGCATTTATTTTATTTTATATTACATTATTATTATATATATTATATATTATTTTATATTTATTTTACATATATTTTATATATTGTTGTTGTCCACTTATATCCATCTCTTCATGGCCTCATGGACCATAATATCCAGGGGTTTTCTGCCTTCCCTCTCTAATTTATTTGTATTCATCCTGTAAATAGTTTGTTGACACATAAGTTATGTTTGCTTATTGTTCCCCCCCCCCCATTGTGAGCTCTTTGAGGGAAAGGATTATCTTTTGACTCTTTTTACATAACCAGCCATTAACATAGTGCTTGGCATAGAGTGGGCACTTAATAAGTGTTTACTAACTGAATGATTCTGAGAATAAAATGGGATGCTGGTAAAAGCATTTTTTTTTTGGCAAATCTTAAAATCTTCATCATCATCATCATCATCATCATCATCATCATCTCATCACTGGGTCCATAGTTGGAATCAGTTATTCCATTGTGTTTTGATACAATGATACCCTTTGCAGCCACTGAGTAATAACTTAGTTTGCCATTTGACCAACTTTTTATGGTTGCTGTTTAGTCGTTTTCAATTGTTTCTAACTCTTGGTGATCCCATTTGGAGTTTTCTTGGCAAAGAAAATGGCCACTTTGCCATTTCCTTTTCTAGCTCATTTTAGGCCAACAGGGTTAAGTGACTTGTCCAGGATCAAACAGCTAGTAAGCATCAGAGGCCAGAACTGAACCCAGGAAGACTGACCCCAGGCCTGTGCTCTATCCACTGCATCATTACAAGCCACCCCTCTTTGAATAAATACCTGCAATTTATTACAGTGCTGCATTGAAGGTGCTACAATGCTCTGCCTTCACCCAGCCATTCCTTCAAGAACTACTTGGACCCTGTGGCATAATATTTAAAGGTAGAAGGGCCCATAAGAAAGGCATTTTAAATAAAAATGTTAATTTTTTACATTTTATTTTTTTAATTATTTTTTTAAGTGTCAAATTTTTTATTCAAATCTTGGCCTTGGCTCTTTTTAGCTATGGAATCTCACTCCCTTTATCTCTTTCAGCCTGTTTCCTGGACTGTAAAATGAGATGATAATATTTGTCCTACTTATTTATGGGGAAGGAAGTGCTTTGTAAACCTTACATGTTAACCATTATTACATAGTAATACACATGTATATCTCCCTTAACAAAGTGGATGGATTTCCCAAAAAGTATGTTTGGGTATTCTGGGATTTCCACAAGCCATTCTGGGATCTGACTGTTTAAAAGATGAATTAAGGAGATTTTATCTGGATGTAAATCCAGATTTTCATGGACTAGAAAGTGAGTACCAAGCTAAGAAGTAAGTAAAAATGTAAACACACCAAGGACGCAGTGACCACCACAATAAAGTGAATATCACAATAATGACATTCACATAAATGTTTGGCTTCCCAGTGTATATAAAAGTTATAGTAACACTATACTCTAGTTTATTAAATATATAAGTAATAGATCTTAAAAATGCACATAGCTTAATTTAAAAATATTTTGTGCTAAAAAATGCTAACCATCCCCTGAGCTTTCAGAGTTGTAAGCTTTTTGCTCTGGGGGTCTTGCCTCCAAGTGGATGGCTGCCCATGGATCGGTGTAGTAAATGCTAAAGTTTGGGGTGGCTGTGACTATTTCTTAAAATAAGACCAGGATGAAGTCTGCCGCACTGACTGACTCTTCCTTTCACTTGAACCCTTAGAGGCCACTGTAAGGCTATTCATTAACCTAATTTCAATATTATTCTGTCTCTGAGAATAAGGAGGCCCAAGGAAGGCGAGAGAAGTGGTTGGTGGTAAGAACACACACAAAATTTATCAATTAAGATCATCATCTTATGTGGCTACAGTCTGGATACTCAAAAACAATGACAATAGTAACATCAAAGTTCACAGATCACCATAATGATATAATAATGAAAAAAGTTTGAAATATTTCAAGAATTACCAAAATGTGACACAGAGACATGATGCGAGCACATGCTGCTGGACACAGGGTTGCCACAAATCTTCCATTTAACACAATATCTACAAAGTGCAATAAAGTACAATAAAATGGAATTTACCTGTATTAAAAAGAAAGCATGGACTCTAAATGAACACCCTAATGCAAATACCAACAACATGGAAATGGGTTCGAATCAAGGACACATGTGATGCCCAGTGGAATCGTGCATCAGCTACGGGAGGGATGGTGGGAAGCGGGGAGGAAAAGAAAATGATCTTTGTTTCCAATGAATAATGTGTGAAAATGACCAAATAAGATAATGTTAACAAATGGAAAAAAATAAAATTTAAAAAAAATTTTAAATAATTAAAAAAAGAAAGCATGGTTGCACTTCAGTAGAATGGAATTGAAATGCAAACAGTCATGGGAGCAAAAAAATGTTTTTGGTTATACAGACACTCTCATCTCTTTATGAATATTTAAGACTGTGGGCCTTTCAGAGAAGGGACTGCTTTGCTAACCCAGTGGGCACATTTCATATTGCAAATGCAAAATACTGTTGAATTTCCCTAATTAGACTTTTCACAGGCAAATAGTTGTTTGAGCTGCATAACTGAAGAAACAGTCAGAGTTTTAAGCAAAAGCTATGGCCCTGAAAAAAATATTTTTAAAATCTGCCCCTGTCATGCTAAGAACTGAAAAGTCACCTGACACCCCCTCCCCACCCTTTCATCTTCAGCTGAGTCACTGCCCCTTCTTCCTCTGGCAAACCCAGAGCTTCCATTCAGTCCTTGAAAAAGATAAAAGAGCCCAAGGGTGCTTTATTAGTGAATGTTGAGCTTTTCCTTCCAATAAATGCCAGTTTGTTTTTAGAAATGCTGTCACTGTCGACTCTTCCACAATTGGAAGCCCAAAGCTCCTAGAACTTTGGGGATTTTGTTCTAAGTAATTAAATTTTTTAAAAATCAGTTATTTTACAAAAAACAAACACGGATCCAGGAGAACACTTCTTTTCTGAAGTAGCTCCCTCTATAATGAAAAAAATGCTGTGAAATGAAGCTAGGTAAAAAACAGGTTTCAAAAACAAAACACTATTGAAAGAAGTGTTGATGGTTAAGTGCCCTAAAGGGTTAACCAATAGGAAGTTTCCATGTTTCAGTAAGTCTTGGCCTTGATAAATCTGGAGGAGCTGAAAGCTGATTTATATTAAAAAAAAAAAAAGCAACGGTATTTTGTTCAATTAGCCGTTATTTAAGCAATCCAACAACAGTCTGGAAATATTTTCTATTTTAGCTCGTCTGTTCCCCATTTTTGTCCTTATAATTGCAGTTTTCATTTCTCAATGAAGATGGCCTCTCCTTCTTCCAATCTGTTTTTGTTTTTTGTTTTTGTTTTTTTGTTTTAAATTACGAAGTGAGTCAAGGTACCAAAAACACCTCTTGCCTTGCCTATCTTTTGCCCTGCTGGGAAAGGAGTTTTCATGAAAGGAATGAATGCACAACCCACCCCCATCCCCCCAGATCTCTTACAGAGCTTGCAATAGGACACCTGGACAATGGGCCTAGCTCAGCACCCAGCTCCATCTCGCTGAGCCTCTGCTGGGGGTGTCAGCCAGGGGACTCCTGCTCTGCCAGCCCGCAAAACGTCCGGGCCACCTGCACGCCCTCTCCTAAAGCTTGCCCTGCACAGCCACGAGACCCAGCATTTCCTAACCGTGCCCAACGACACAGTAAGGCGGCAGGGGGAAACGTGGGCTAAAACAAAAGCCAAAACCCAATGAGGTTTTGGAAACGAGGCCTCTTACCTGCAATGCAACATCGTTCAGCCTAGCCCCACCGTTTGGGAGAGCATCCTTTCTCTAGGGCTACGGCTCCAAACGCAGTGACGTCATAGGGAGGGACCAGCAGGAGTCACGTGACCGCGTCCTCCTCCGCCTTCTCCTCCTCCTCCTCCTCTGGAGAAGCTCCGGGAGACCCTGGGAGAATACCTTTGGAATCCCTTCGAATAGTCCCGTATTACTACGAAGTAGCCATAAAGGAAATTCCTTGAGCTTTTTTTGTTTGCTTTGAGCAAACTGAACCTTCTTCAAGACCCTTTGGATGTGCAGCTGACAGAGAGAGAACAATCCACCTGTAAACTTAAGTATTAAGTCCAACTATGATGTTGCAGAGAGGCAAGTGAAAGCATTAAGCAGCAAGGACCACAAGCCAAAAAGCATTTCTGGAATGCCTGAGCAAAACTAGAGGTACAGAGGCAGGCAGAAAGAAGCCAGCAAATTTGAAAAAGTTATAACATATATAACATAATGCTAGATTAAGCAGAAATTATATATTTATATATTTACATATTTATATTAAAAAGAGATGGTATGCATTCATTCCTTAACTCTTTAGAATTCTAAAATCGTTATTTGAAGCCCATTCATACTGGAATATAGCATTCATTATACCCGTAGAGTTAGCCTTCCAATAGTGAGCACTTCTGGATAAGCACGGGATAAATATATATTTATAAATGTACATATAGTACATTTTAATTTTAATTTTAAGTTACAAATCAGTAGTTAGTATGACTAATGTAAATCTATATGTTTGTGATACATATGTAATATCTTCTATATATAAGATAGCACTGATATGTTATCACCTATTAGACTATCCTATTTGTGCTATTTCCTATATATATGGTATGATATAGATGATATCACCTAAGTATAGGGCAGGAACTGTGTATATAGAGATAATATCACAGGTATGTTATATATTGTAATTCATGTAAAGCATCTATATATAGGAGAGGTACTGTATATATAGGAGATTTTGCAGGTGTTATCTCCATTATATAGGACTTCTACTATCCTACCTATGTATATATGTATCTTACATCTCCTTTGTACAAGATGGATATTGTATGTAGGGAAGGTATCAGAGATAAGCTAGCTCCTTTATATAGGCCAAGTACTCCCTTATCTGTGAGAGAGAGAGAGAGAGAGAAGAGGAAAGAAGAGGAGAGGAGAGGAGAGGAGAAGGGAAGAGAGGAGAAGAGAAGGGAAGAGAAGAGAAGAGAAGAGAAGAGAAGAGAAGAGAAGAGAAGAGAAGAGAAGAGAAGAGAAGAGAAGAGAAGAGAAGAGAAGAGAAGAGAAGAGAAGAAAGAGAGGGAAAGAGAGAGAAAGAGGGAGAGAAAGGAAAAGAGAGAGGAGAGAGAAAGAGAGAGAGACAGTGAGAGAAGAGAGAGAGAAAGAGAGAAAGAAGAAGAGAGAAAAGAGAGAGAGAGAGAGAGAAGGAAGGAGATGGAAGATAATCAAGGGAACAGGTGGGCAGAGGGACAGAAAAAGGCAGAGACAGAGTGAAAGAGAGACAGAGAAAGAGAGAGGGAAAGAGAGAGAGAGAAAGGGAGAAGCAGGGAGAGAGGGAGGAAGAGAGAGAGAGAAAGAGAGATGCATGGATAGATGGAAGACAACGGAGGGATGGGCAGGCAAAGGGAAAGAAGGACAGACAGAGAGAAATCACAGAATTGATATCTCCCGTATATAAGAGATATCTCAGATTTAACTATTCACATTAACTACTGGTTTGTGACTTAAAAGTAAAAGCAGCTAGGGGGCTCAGTGAATTGCAAGCCAGACCTAGAGATGGACAAGTCGTGGGTTCAAATGTAGCTCAGACACTTCCTAGCTGTGTGACCCTGAGCAAGTCACTTAACCCCCATTGCCTAGCCCTTACTGCTCTTCTGCCTCAGAATTTAGAACCAATGCATAGTATTGCTTCTAAGTCAGAAGGTAAGATTTAGGGGAAAAAAGTACAAGTTTGAAATGTTTCCTGAGTGTATATATATATATATATATATATATATATATATGCATGTAACATAAGCTTACATAGAAGTGTTTACAGTCAGAGGAATGACTATAATATGGCATAATTAATGCAGTATTCCTTCATGAATGGGCTTCAAATTAAGTTATTAGAGATCTAAAAATTGGATTAATGAATGCATGCATGTATACTTTATCTTTGGTATCACTTTAAAATGAAAAGTACAAATATGTATGATGTCACAGGTTTATATCACTTATACTAACAATTGATTTATAATGTACAATTAAACAATATACTATGTACACATATCTGTTTCCTTTCAAAGCAAGAGATTTTAATATGGTGACTTTCTAAGAACAAACTTCTAATAATTACAGAGATAACTCACTTTGCCACAGTTTTACCATTATCTGAATTTGCTAAGTCAGAAAATATGTACTGTGTACAGTCAACTTGCTAAGATAGAAAATATGTACTATGTCAATAGATCTCATTCACCACCAAAATTCAGACTGTCTAGAAAAAAAAGTATCTCTAGCCACAGTTTTACTTGGAACGGCTTGAAAAAAATTCCTGAAATTCAGAGTTTACGCTGTAAACAGGTAGAATTTATATGCCATCTAAAATACAATTGTGAAAATGCTTTCAAACTCTGTAAGCTCAAATGCAGTAGTGACCTTTTTAGGACTTCATTTCTATTCTTATAAGCCTTTTCATCACTTTCAGATTAAACTGCATTTTATTATTCCTCTCTTCTCTACTCCTTTTTAAAAAATTATTTATTGATTTTTAGTTCCAAATTCTCTGCCTCCTTCCATCCCTGACCCATTGAGAAAGCAAGAAATTCGTCCCCCTTTCCAATGAATTATGAAATGAAGTTGTAACTTTAGGAAATAATATGAAGTTTGCTTAATGCCACTTGGGGTTTCCTTTTCTTCCTTATTTATTTTCTGGCCCCCTTTTTTTCCAACTCTCTTCAAGTTTTTGTCCAAATTGATCCACTTTTTTTCTTCAAACAATGTTTTTCTGCTCTCAGAATATCTACAATCTTTGTAGATTTCACTGATACTGCAGTTTGCAAAGCCATACTCAAAAGCAGCTATTTTATCTGGTATTATATACTCATCCTAACATTTGTTTGCCTACATTTTTTTACATGTTATTTAAATAGCTTACCTTCTTGTTTATGACTCCCCAGGCAAGATGTCCACTTCAACTCTGAACTAGGAGCATGAGGGAGAAAGGCTGAAACACCCTCGGTTCATTTTCAGAGGCAGAGTTAAATATAGATTATATCTTTAACGTACCCAGAATGCCCCGGGGGATAAACAGTCAAGTCATCACATGTCCTGGGCTAGCTAGTAATCCCTCTTTCTTCACTCTGCTCCTAGCTTCCCTCACCCACAGGCAGTCCTACAAGAGAGCAGTTTACTTTCTTTGTGTTAGCTGTGTCTGTTACTGTCAGCTTCCCTAACAAGGGTTCAGAGTGGACACAGAAACTGCATCCAATCAGAAAAAATTTCCTAATTGATTTGAAATGCACAGGACACGTTTGTGCACAAAATTCTACAGCTCCCATTCACGGAAGAAAATGTTGATGACCCCTTTATGTGCATAAGTAGCTGGAAAAATTAATCAAGCTAGATTCTTAAGAACATGACAAACCACTTCAGTATCTTTGCCAAAAAATCCCCAGCTGGAGTCATGAAGAGTCAGACACAACTGAAAAAACTGAACAACAACAAAATTCATCCGTACAATGCAGTTATTATGAGCAGTGTGCATCTATTTTCTTTCTGTATTTCAAAGTATCTGGGATTTTTTTTAAAGTGTCATACAAAGCTTAGAATTTGAGAAAAATTGAAGAAAAAGAGCAACAAAAACTCCACCTCCCACTTCTGAGTGCAAAGTATTCCCTGTATGTGAGGCATAATTATGTTGTATAATTTTGCTAAGCTACCTTTTGGGATCTATTTTTAATTCTCTGCTTCAGGGACAACTGAGATGACATGTAAATAAAAAATACTAATAAAGAGAAAAAATCCTTTTGGGAAAATGTTACTCCAATCGCAGAACAAAATTGCTGAGTTTTTTTTTGTTTTTTTTTTTAATGCTCATTTCATTCCTGGTCTATTTCAATGGATCAGTGAACTCATCAGTCTGATTCACTTTAACAATGCTGATCTTAACCCCATCCATTCCTACTACCGTCAAACTCTTGTCTTTGTCCTTCTGAAAGTTCTCAGGGGAAAGGAGAGACTAACCTTCTAGAGACTTTCTCTTAGGCTTTTTAATATTGTATGGATATTCTTTCTCATCCTTACTATTGAGCATGTGACTTGAGATGTAAGCAGCCTGTCCCTTGAACTGCCAGCAATGGAGGAGGAGAGATTTCTTTTCCCTCCAACTTCAGAAATAATTATGACCATGACTCAAAATAATGAATGTCATCAAGAAAAACTGCTTAGGAGCCACTATCCCACTAGCATAGTGGGATAGAGTGGCAGGCCTGGAGTCAGGAAGAACTGGGTTCAAATTTGACCTCAGCCACTTACCAGCTATGTGACCCTGGGCAAGACACTTCTTGCCTCAGTTTCCTCATTTGTCAAAAAGCTGGAGAAGGAAATGGAAAACCACTCCAATGTCTCTGCCAAGAAAATCTCAAATGGGATCATAGAGTAAGACACAATGGAAAGACAATTGAACAATAACAACAAAATGCACAATTTGAGTCTCTGATGTTTTAAACACTTATTTTGGGGTAGTAGAAATAAAAGAATCTCTTATACCTAAAGGAATAAGCCTAACAAGACAAAAAAGAAATGAAGAAATTCAATAAAATGTTGCCTGGATACCAATGCAGAATTCCCTGTGGAAATTTTATGAAAGAGCATGGAGAAAAATTGCACAAGATCAGAAGACTGAGTTTTGACTTTCACTATTGGAGAAAATATTCACATTTCTTAAGATTACAGATTTAAGAATTATCTTCATGAGCAACATCATCTTTTTCAATTTGATTTAAATAATTTAGGTTAATTTTATTTCCTCTAGATCTGCTCTATTATAAGATGGAAAACAAACAGTTATTGCCCTAAATTAAGTGTTTCTTCCCACATGGTCATTCAATTCCATTACAAGAATGACCAATATGGAATTGTGTTTTGCATTATAATACATGTATAACTCAGATCAAATTGCTTACCATCTCTGGGAGGCAGGGAGGAAAAGTTGGGAGGGAGACAATTTAGAGCTTATAATTTTGGATAATGTACATGTATGAATGCTGGAGGGGATGTGGCAAAGTAGGAACATTAATGCACTGCTGGTGGAGTTGTGAACTGATCCAACCATTCTGGAGGGCAATTTGGAACTATGCCCAAAGGACACTAAAAAGACTGTCTGCCCTTTGATCCAGCCATACCATTGCTGGGTTTGTACCCCAAAGAGATAATAAAGAAAAAGACTTGTATAAGAATATTCATAGCTGCGCTCTTTGTGATGGCCAAAAATTGGAAAATGAGGGGATGCCCTTCAGTTGGAGAATGGCTGAACAAATTGTGGTATATGTTGGTGATGGAATACTATTGTGCTAAAAGGAATAATAAAGTGGAGGAATTCCATGGAGACTGGAACAACCTCCAGGAAGTGACGCAGAGTGAGAGGAGCAGAACCAGGAGAACATTGTACACCAAGACTGATACACTGTGGTACAATCAAATGTAATGGCCTTCTCCATTAGTGGCAATGCAGTAATCCTGAACAACTTGGAAGAATCTACGAGAAAAAACACTATCTACATTCAGCTGAAAAACTGTGGGAGTAAAAACACTGAAGAAAAACAACTGCTTGATTACATGAGTTGAGGGGGATATGATTGAGGATATGAACATCCTAATGCAAACATCAACAACATGGAAATAGGTTCTAATCAAGGACACAAGTAATACCCAATGAAATTGTGCATCAGCTACGGGAAGGGTGGGGAGAGGGGAGGGAGGGAAAGAATATGATTCTTGTAACCAAGGAATACTGTTCTAAACTAACTAAATAAAATTTTAAAATATGCATATTAAAGCAAAAAAAATAAAATGTACATGTAATTGGGAAAATAAAATACCTTTGAATAAAGAAAAATAAAGATACAATCATTCAGAAATCTTCATTCTCCAAATCTAATTCCATTTCCTTTACTTTTCCTTAGGAATCTTATTTTTCATCCTATGAAATATTCTAGTTCTGTTGCTCTTAATCCCCCTCAAACTTTTTTCATGTTCTAAAAAATGTGTAGGTCAAACCTTTAATACAGATTTTCTTTGCTTTGGAAAAATTTATATTCAGAAATTTGAATTTTTAAAATGTATTTACTATAGATTCCTTTTAAATACTGCATTTGAAGTCTTTTTAATCCTTATATCAGAGGTTTCAAACTTGCCCAAAAGATTCAAAAGATCCAGAGACAAGCTAGGAATTAAACTCTCTGACACCACTCATAATGTATGTAGTTATCAATTCCTCTTATTAGTACACAGTTCATGAGGCTTAAAGATAGAGTGGTTTATGAATGCCAAAAAGAAAACAAATAGGGGAATTCATTGGAACTAATCACATTGACATAGCCCCTTTTCCAAGAAGCCTAGATAGTCTTAGTCATTCACAATCATGCCCTGGTTAAGCTTACACTAGATGCAGCCTTCATTGAGGCTCCTCAATGTTTGGTTCTCATGACCATCTCTAGTGAGTATTCCATTGGGTGGTTCTTCTTAAGCAGCAGGGGATAATGTTGGACTGAGCTTGAGTCCTGCCCCAGAAGAACTTCCTAGTTGAGTGCCAGGACAAGTCTTATAATCTTTCTCAGCCTCATTTTCTTCATCTGTAAAAAGGAGGGACAATCATGACTTATGTAAAGCACCTTGCTAACCTCAAGGTGCTATATACTTACTAGCTCTTATTATTATAATAGTCTGACAGTCTATGCAACACACCACAATTCAATTCAATAATCACCTCTTATTGTTCATTACTCATTGTTGTTGAGTCTGGCTCTTCCTGATTTCATTTAGGATTCCTAGAATACTAGAGTAGGTTGCCATTTCCTTTTCTAGCTCATTTTCCAAAAGAGGAACTAAGGCAAACAGGGTTAAGGGTGACTGAGGTCAGATTTGGACTCAACTCTTCCTGACACCAGGTCCAGCACCTAGCTGCTCTGAGCTTTCCTTCTTAATCTACCTGCCATTTCCCACAATTCTCCCAGATGGTATTGACAATTCCCTCCCTTAGGCCATCAATTCTCCATTGTGAGTACAACAAGGAAAGTGTGCCCTGGGGTTCTTGTTATGATAATGTGTTACAGGCTAATAGCTCTAATGGGGGGGGGGGGTCTCAATGTATTGGGAGTCAGGTCCAGAGATGGAAGATCCTGGGTTTAAATGTGACCTCAGATACTTCCTAGTTGTGTGACCCTGGGCAGGTCAGTTAACCCCCATTTCCTAGTCCTCACCACTCTTCTGCCTTGGAACCAATACACAGTGTTGATTCTAAGACAAAAAAGGTAAGTACTGAGAGAGAGAGAGAGAGAGAGAGAGAGAGAGAGAGAGAGAGAGAGAGAGAGAGAGAGAGAGAAAGTTGGGAGAGCTTGGGTTCAAATCTGATCCCAGACACTTCCTAGCTCTGTGAACTGGAGCAAGTCAGTTAAGCCCAATTACCTAGCTCTTATCACTCTTCTGCCTTGGAACAAAATACTTATCAATTCTATATAAGTGTGTATATATGTGTGTATACATATATGTGTGTATACATATATGTGTGTATACATATATGTGTATATGTATATGTGTGTATACATATATGTGTGTATACATATATGTGTGTATATGTATGTATTTTAAATATATAATATATTTAAATATATAATTTAATAATAAATTAAATAAAATTTTAACTTAAAAATTCAATTCAATAAATAATGTGAATTTAATAATAATTAAATGTGATATATGGCATTTATTTAAAATATAATATATGATATATTAATATATTATATAATTAATTTATTATCCATAATATGTGGAAAGGAAACAAGACTGACAGTTGGTGGGGGAAGCGCCTATTTTGTCAAGAATTTGAAAAAAATCAGGCCTGCATACATTTCAAAAGCCTGTGTGACTGTGAAAAGTAACCATTATGAGAGCAGTGTTGAGTGCACATAATCTGCCTAGTGATACCACGCCCAAAAGAAACCACTCCTCCTTAAGGGAGGAGGCGACTCTTAAAGGGCCAGACTTAAAAACATTTTTTCTGTTGCAAAAAGCTTTTCAAGATACAAGAAGGCAAAGAAACTATTACTTGCCATGGGTTATCTAGCCTGGATTGGATATTTCTTTTATATGTTTTACAACTTATTTTTTTGTCACGATTCTGGATTTTATTTATTTTCTGCTTAGCATCTATGAAAGTTTGCAATGGCTGAATATAAGTATGTATCGCTTGACTTCATTCATTCCCACATATGCTGGAACATTATTCTTCTTAATCCAATTATACTATGCCTTAAAAAAAGGTGTGCATCTAATTTATGGGAAAAAAGCAAAAGACAATGAAATGGCCGTGATGATTCTAGCCATGAGGGAGGAGATGATGCAACTAAAGGAAATGATGAAAAAACTGACTGAGGAGAAACAATGTTGCAAAGGTATTAACACACAACAAGACATACCTAAAAATAACAATGTAGTTAATCAAGAAAATACAGATGGGGCTGAAGGTAGAATACCAATATTGCCACTAAGAGATCAAACAAGCCTACAACCAGATAGCGGCATAATTCATATTAAAACACATGAACCATTTACAATAGCTGACCTTGAAAGTCTGAAAAAATGGATGCCTTCCTGGTTTTCAGAACTGATGAGATGTTTAAAAGAATTTAAAAGGGCAATTAGGCTTTATGATCCAGATTTCCGGGACACTGATATTCTTCTCTCAGAATTATTTTCAAAAAGGGAAAAAAAAATTCATTGATGAAACAAGAAACAATCCAAATTTAACACCACGGCCAGAGGAAGGAACAGACTTAGAGTTATCTAATAATGAAAATCTACGTTACCTAAGAAAGGCCAGAGAAGACTTATTAGAAGCAATGAAAAGTTTTTCAAAAAGACCAGATGCTTGAGGAAATTTTGAGAAATTGAGACAGGAAAATGAGGAACATCCATTAAAGTTCCTCAATAGAGTGATTGAAGTAGCAGAGGATGTGCTTGGATTTGAAATTTTAACTGAACAAAATCTCCAACACATAAGGAGACAATTTGTGAAAGGCAGTAACACACCTATTAGATCATATTTTAAACTTCAATGCCCAGATTGGGAAACACTAAGTCTGGAAGATTTAAGAAAAACTGCAACTTACATATTTTCAGGTCATAAAGAAATCCTAGAAGAAAAGGATGAAATAATAAAAGAGCTTAAAGCCAAGCTCAAGGAGGCAAATAGCACAAGTAAACATAAAGAAATTGAAGAAATAAAAAATCTAGCCACTCTACAATCATACAAACCCACAAGAAATTACATAAAAGGCAATCAAAGGAGAAATGTACCCAGATGTTTCCTCTGTGAAAAAATGGGTCACATGGTTTGAGACTGTTATTTAAAGGCACAATTATTCCAAGCTAATAACAAACAGAGGTTCTGGAAAAGCAACATAAAGTATAGCAGCAATAATACACAAACAAATACAAAGTGTTGTGATTGTAATTGCAAGAATTCATTGCAAGTACCAAATTTAGAAACCATGGAGAGATACATCCAACAAGGAGCGAAACCACGTTATTCGCAAGTAGTCTCAGGTGCTGCCAAACAAAGTCAGTTATGAAGCCAGGTGCATGGGGTAACATCAAGAAGGAAAAATGAAAAGGAAGGGGACTGCATGTGAATAGAATTTGGGGTTGCAACAGCACAAAACAAAACTAAAGAATGGATAGAAGAAGAAACCCAATTAGATAATGATGTAACGGAGATTAAAGAGAAAATTTTTGGAACAGTAGAACAAGCTACAAAGAAAGGAAGAAAAAGAACTGGAAACAATCTGTAATAAACAAACTGTAAATGAATTAATTGAAGCATAGGAGCAAACAACAGAAGGGTCCAATGGGGAGGAAAATGCGATAACAAAGAACATTCAAATTATCAGACCTCCTGGAGGCAATGACACAGAAAGCAGGGATAATATAACAAAAGAAAATACCAATGACATAATAGAAAAATCAACCTTAAATCCTTATGCAGAAGAATTCCAACCAATAGTAACTGCACAAGAAAAAGCAAACACAAACATTATTATGCCATCCTTACGTCTCCATAATAATGCAATTCCCTTGCAAACTGATGATGGATTGCAAAATTAATGTTCAGAGCAACAAGAAAAGTCTGTAGCAGAAGAACAAAACTGGGATTTGAACAAAATAGAAATAGAGGTGCCAATGGTCCAAGTGTGCCAACAAAATGAGAACACAGAACCAAGGCTCATCATAAAAGTGGGTAATGAGATCTACCCGGCTTTTATTGATACAGGAGCAACTAAATCTGTTTTAAAAACATCTCCTGAAGACAGCCAAATCACAAGTTACGTACAAGTAAAAGAGCTTGCAAAAGACTTGGGGAATATAGAAATCACCAAGCAAGAGTCCATGCAAGACACAAATCACACAGAATCACCATATTCAATAATGTTTGATTCAAAACATGAAGAAGACCAAGAACCTTATGAATATATCAAACTTTACAATCAAGATCACAAAACTTTACAAGAAGGGGAGGCAGATGATTTCATTAACAACTCAAATCAAGAACAAATCAAGATCCGGTCAGAAAAGTTAGTTAAGGACATAAACTACACAATCTCATTAGAAGAAATGCTGGCAGCATTGGGAGTCAAGAATTACCAAGAACTTTGTGAAAAGTATAAGGAAGTGGATAAAGACACTAAATTAGCAGTACAACAAAATCATATACCTTATAGAAAACAAACAGAAGAAGTAAACAATGTAATGATCCTATCACATCTTCCTTTCTCTGATGTAGAACTTCTCACAAACTAGACTGTCAATTAACAAAATATATCCAAGCTTTACAGACAATAATAGCAGAGTTGCATGAAATGGGCTTAATACAACAAACAGCACCCCTGGATTACAATTTGCACAACATCAAACCAGGAGACATAGTATGCTTTAAAATTTTCAATAGAAAATTGGCTACAGACATAAAATGGACTGGACCACACAAAATACTGCTTACTACCCCAACTATATATATATACCAACTATATATATACCTCAGCTATAAAAGTTTCAGGGAAAAACTCATGGTTCCATTGTTCCCACATAAAACCAGCAAAAGTTCAGCATCACTGAAACAGGCATAAAAGATAATTAGACAACAAATAGTGCTGAGAAATGAAAACAAAAACTGATTAACATAAAAAGTACACCACAAAGAAATAATAGTGACATAATATTCGAGACAACTTTCCAGCCCAGAGGAAAAGCAACCCAGAAGAAAAGCATCCTAGAGGAAAAGCATCAAGAAAAGCTGCTAAAGACAAGAATCAAAGAGGAAAAGCTGAAATGGACAGTTAAAACTTTGAACTTTGTAAATTTGTTTATATAATAAGAGGACAGATTGAAAATGAGACTTATACGTAAGACTGAGTATGTTCAAATAATAAAACAAAAGTAATTTCACTTATTAGGGAAATAGCATGCATCACTACATAACATGGAAGAAAGAAGAGATCCATCAGTCAACATGAGAAGTGGAAATCTGAAGAAACTTGATAAGTGTTAAATCAACACAACACAATTAGACACAAAACACAAAATCACAAACTGACATATTGAGAGACCTTGTTTATATAAACAAGTGTCTGAAATTGTATTTATGCAAAATGTAAATATGTATATAGTTAGTTCCATAAGGTCTCAGGCAAATAGAAAGATCAATAGATATTTCTATTTGACTGGCATCATGATGTGGAACAATGTATATTTTTGCATTATATGTAAATAATTTCTATAAATAATGTATTAGTTTTAGCTAACTTAGCAAAAGTAGTATTACCACTAAGATTCAAATTTCTTGTAATAGTTTTGTTCAAACATTTATTGTACTGAATTTATTGTAAAACCTCAAAACTACCCTTGCCCAAACTTTCCTGCAAAGAATCCTTAGAGTAGATTTAGTAAATTGGTAACTATAATATAAATAAGTGACCTTGGGAAGGTCACAACAAAAAAAAGGGATGATTGTGGAAAGGAAACAAGACTGACAGTTGGTGAGGGAAGGGCCAACTGGGAGTGGCAGTTGGGTCTTGTGACTAGCACTTCCTTCCTGCTGGGTTTTACTTCCTCCCTGGTGTTGGAGGAGGGTGGAGCTCATTCAGCCCAGAAGGGAGTAGAGTACCTCTATGCTGTTCAGCCCGAAGACACAGGCTTCTGAAGGTTAGAACTGTTCTTGTTTGCTGTCTACTGCTAAGATTCTGAATTAGACAAAGCAAGGACTGATATAGAGTAGACAGGAGTGGGAGAAACCCTCTGCCAGCCTCTGGGGCCTGACCTCAGCTTTGAAGCTGAGGAAAAACTCCAATCCCAACTGGTTATTAAACTTTATATTATTTGAATTCACAGTCAGATAAGTGGACTATTTTTTCTGGGCATAGAGGGAGCTGAACATCAGTTCAGTCATTCAACGACAAACAGTCCTTATCAGACCCCTGTTGCTTCCTCTCGGCAGGGGGCATCTCTCTCCTTTGCCTCACCGAGCAATATTCCCTCTCTCCCCTCAACTCCTACTTACCATATTATCCCCAGTTTTTCCTATCCCCCCATCTCTCACAATAAATATTACAAATATAATATTTGATATTTTAAATATATATATTCCTAAGATATATATTATAACATATAATTAATTATATAATGTGTATTTAAAATACATATACATATATATATATACATATATATATATATATATATATATAAATATATATCAGAATGTCTGCCTGACCCACCTTCTTGTATTCAAACCAATTTAACTAGAATTGAATCAGGCACTTCATGTAAGCCAAGCATAGTACTGGGAATGTATTAAAAGAAAAAAGTGGAAAATAAGTCTTGCCCTCAAAGAGCATCCTTTCTACCAGGGAGAATCAACAAATACAAAAATCAGTAAATACCAGACTCAAGGTACATGTAAAGTAACTAGAGATAGGACTATTACGAAGGCCTCAGGTGGGAGGTGGCAAATGATCTGAGCCTTGAATGGAAGTACAGGTTCTAAGAATATGAAATGAGCATTAAAAATATTCCAGAGAAGAAGACAGCCTAGTGAAGATGTAGATGAAATTATTCTCTTTTTAAACCCTTACCTTCTGATTTAGAATCAATACTAAGTATCAGTTCCAAGGCAGAAGAACAGTAAGGGCTAGGCAATTGGGGTTAAGTGATTTGCCCAGTTACACAGCTGGGAAGTGTCTGAGGATAGATTTGGGACCTCCTGTCTCCAGGTTTGAATCTCTATCCACTATGCCACCTAGCTGCCCCTAGCAGATGAAATTTTGTTCCATCAGACACAAAGTCCCTCTAGGGCCAACCAGGCACGTTCATTGAAGTCATCATGGCCCCATCTCCTTTGACCTTCAAGGTAAGGGGTGAGGACTGGGGCTGAGAGAAGGATGCGCCAGTTTCTCATAGTATCATAAAACGATTTGTACAAGTCACTGAGTCCCCTCACTGCCTTTTACAGATAAAGAAACTGAGCTGCCCCCCCAAATCTTACCCAAAGCCACATAACTTGTAAAAGAAATAAGCTATAAACCCAAATCCTTTCACTCCAATACCAGTTCTCATTTGACCTTTTCTACATATGATTTGACTTAGAAAATTTTACTTTAACAACTTTTGTGGAATATTTCTAATTGTGTAACAAAGGGGAAGACACAGGGATCCACTAGCCATCATATTTCTCTCATGTGTAACCTTCAGAGAAGTGGTCCAATGGACCTGGAATTAAGGAGACATGAGTTCAAATCCTGCCCCAGACTTTTACTTGCTAGGTATAAGCCTGGACAGTCACTTCACTTCTGTCTGCTTCACTTTCCTCACTTGAAAAATTGAGATAATAATGGCACCTACCTCCCAGGGTTGTTTTGAGGATCAAATGAACTAATATTTATAAAGTGTTTTGCAAACTTTTATTTAGTTATTACAGAATGAGGTCAACTTTATCTGTTAAGGAACAAGCAAGCCAATCACAGTAAGAGTACAAAGTAATAATGATACTTTGCAGTTGTAGGACACTATTTTTTCAAAAATTTTCATATTTTGTAAAGTACTTTCTTATTAAAATGTTGAATGGGGCAGTCAAGCCAAGAGTTTTGTAAGAGAATCGCCATCCCAGACCTTCGGAAGTAGGAAGGAAAAATTCCTGGGGAAATAAGCTTTTATTTAAAAAATAAACATTGAATTATGAAGGGAAGGAAAACTGACAGGCTGCTTCCTAGCCCCCAAAAAGCTGTTGAAAAGCACTTTGTCAGATGGTGACAGACAATAATTTATTCATGGCCCAGATGAACAGTAGAGCAATTTAACACCAGCATACACCTCAGTGCCTATCAAGCCCCTCTCCCTGATGTCTTTCTTTCTCTTTTCTCTAGATCTTATTACTTCTCTTCCTTAATTAAACATGCCAGCTTTAACAGTCTCCTAAAGAGTCTGTCTCCTTGCTTCCATCCTCTTGACCCTCTAATACAGCCTACTGTCCATTCTGAAACATCACCTTTGAGGTACTCCCCTCACACATCTATCAGATTGGCTAACATGACAAGAAAGGAAAATGACAAAAGCTGGAGGAGATTGGAAAATTGGGGACACTAAATGCACCATTAGAGGAGTTGTGAACTGGGACAAACATTCTGAAGAACAATTTGGAACTATGCTTGAAAGGGTATAAAACTGGGCATCCCCTTTAACTTAGCAGCAGCACCACTAGATCTGTATCCCAAAGACATCAAAGGAAAAGGAAAAGGATTTATATGTACACCAATATTTATAGCAGTTCTTTTTTTTTTGTGGTGGCAAAAAATATGGAAATTGAGGGATGCCTATCAACTGAGGAATGACTGAACAAGTGCTGATATGACTGTGATGGAATACTACTGTGCCATAAAGAATTATAAGCAGGATGGTGTTAGCAAAACCTGATAAAACTTATATGAACAGATGCAAAGTGAACCAGGAGAACACTGCATACAGGAACAGCAATATTGTAACAGCCATCAAATATGAAAGACTTTCTCTGATCTATATGATGATCCAAGACAATTTCAAAGGACTCACTAAGAAAAATACTATCTTTATTCAGACAGAGAACTGATGAAATCCAAGTGTACATACTTTTCTCATGTATTTTATTTTTCTTGCTTTTTTGGCAACATGGTTAATAAGGAAATACATTTTGCATGAGTTTACATGGTTTTTTAAATAAAAATTTAAAATAAAACCACATATTGTTTGCCTTCCCAATGGGTCTGGAAGGGAGAGAGAGAAATGGGAACACACACAAAAAAATTAAAAATAAATGTGGAGGGGGCAGCTGGGTGGCTCTGTGGATTGGGAGCCAAGCCGAGAGACAGGAACTCCCAGGTTCAAATGTGACCTCAAACACTTCCTAGCTGTGTGACCCTGGGCAAGTCATTTAACCCCTTTTGCCTAGCCTTTACCACTCTTCTACTTTGGAACCAATATACAGTATTGATTATAAGATGGAAGGTAAAGGGTTTAAAAAAATAAATGTCCAAATAAAAAAATGCAACTTTAAAAAATCATCTTTATTGCGTCAAAAATTTCCACAAATTCCTCTTCACCCATAACATAAAGTCCAATCTCCTTAGCCTGACATTCAAGCTATTAGAAGTTCTTTGAAATTTGTCTGTCCTAGACGTTCCACTTTATCTCCCTCTACCCCAGCCTGGTCAGTCACTTCACTGTTCCCAGAATACACCATCATATGTTCTCATTTTCAAGCCTTTATTCCTCATCTGGTTGCCTATTTAATTCAGTCCATCCCTTCGTTTCTAACTGAGGTTGGTTTTACTTCCTCAGCACTGGAATGAAAAGGCAGGAAGGAACTTCATGGTAAGGCTATGGACCTCGAATAGAAATTGGATCACTTAACTATAGATAAAGCTCCCAGTGGATATATGAACTTAGGGGACAACACCTTAGCATTAGCTCTGCTTTGGGGATTTAATTTATTTTGTTAAATATATCCTAATTATGCATGATCTGATGCAGAGTGAAGTAAACAGAACCA
The DNA here is from genome assembly GCF_027887165.1 of Monodelphis domestica. Classification (NCBI taxonomy): domain Eukaryota; kingdom Metazoa; phylum Chordata; class Mammalia; order Didelphimorphia; family Didelphidae; genus Monodelphis; species Monodelphis domestica. The sequence continues at coordinate 228,750,608 of NC_077234.1, read as the reverse complement.
GAAGAACACTGTATATAAGTGCTGACTGGGAAAAAACACGCAACCATTAAATAGTCAAAATCCCTCTTTAATTAAGGGAAAGGGGTTCAGTGCAATAGTAGGTCAAACCTGGGGTTTCTACCTCCCAACAAAATAACCTGGGGATCACCAAATTCCTCTAAGCTACAAGTTTGGGGACTTCTAGATTCCACGTTAACATGTTCAATACTTCTGTTGTATAGAACTGAATTTGGAATCATGAAAGACTTAGATTTCACTCCTAGTGCTTAGATTGCAAGCTATATGTTGTTTATTGTCATTCAGTCATTTCAGACTCCTGGTGACCTCATTTGGGGTTTTCTTGGCAAAGATACAGGAACAGTTTGCCATTTCCTTCTCCAGCTCACTTTACAGATGAGGAAACTAAGACAAACAAGATTAAGTGACTTGACCAGGGTCACACATCTAGTTAAATGCCTGAGGTCACATTTGAATTCAGGTCTTCCTAATTCCAAACTTGGCACCACTTTGCTATCCTAATTCACATTACATGGTGGTGGGCAAATAATTTAGTCCATTTGAGCCTCAGTTTCCTCATTTATTATATTTGGATAGAAGTATCTCCTATCTCTTAGGGTTGTTGTGAGGCTCAAATGACAATGCATATGGCATATGGAAAGTGCTTAATAAATGTGGATTAGTTGATTTACATAACATGCTTTGGGAACGTTAAAACATTTTAAAATGTCAATTATTATGATGGTTCTATCAACGTGGAAATCTAGAAATCCCCAGTTTATTTAGTTGGGAGGTAGAAACCCCAGGTTTTGACCTTGTCACAGGAGAGTTTTCCCCCTGAGGGAGGGTCCCACTTCGCCAGACAATAGACATCCACTTCAGCTTTGGTGCAATAGGTAGCAGGTCAGTCTCCCAAGCTTTCGATACTCGAAAGGGGGGTGTCATATTCTGGGACAGGCTTCTGGAGACAAAATAGCTACTTGACTTCAGATGGGGTCTACCTCCCACCTGAAGTGGATGTCCATTGTCTGGCCAAGTGGGACCTTCCCTCAGGGGAAACTCTCCTGTGACAAGGTCAAAACCTGGAGTTTCTACCTCCCAACTAAATAAACTGGGGATCTCTAGATTTCCATATTGACAGTTCCCTTCTTAGTTAATGGAATTTATTTATTTCAAACCCTTACCTTCTGTCTTGGAATCTATACTATGTTTTGGTTCCAAGGCAAAAGAGCGGTAAGGGCTAGGCAATGGGAATTAAGTGACTTGCCCAGGGTCACACAGCTGGGAAGTGTCTGAGGTCAGATTGGAACCTAGGACCTCCCATCCTTAAGCCTGGCTCTCAGTCCACTGAGCCACCCAGCTGCCCCAGGTTGATGGAATTTAGATAGACGTGGTCTTGTATTAACCCTGCATTTTATGTCTATTGTTTGATGAGCTGTTATAGAGGTGTAAAATGATTGTTTTGGGTAGTGAATAAAAATATTGGAATGCAAATTCAATTTTTGTAGGTTAAATGAAAACTTATTTGGAACAATATTAGTAGCAGACAGACCAGAAGCATCAAGACAATGTATAGGATAGGACAATGGGGAGACGTCTCATCCTATTCCCACAAGGTTTTGATTTCTTCTAATGGTTTACATTTTCGCCCCATATAGATTGGAAGTTATGAGTATTTGATATACCAACATCTATTAAAACATTCTTAAATATTTATGGCTCCATGTTATATTCAGCATTTGTGAGCAATAAATTTTGCCTGTTGACACAATGTTTGACATTGTTGGTTCATTGAATTTTAGAGGATATTTTGTTTGCAGAATGGAGATTTGGCATATGCCATTTGATGGATTAGAAGTATCTGCAGTATTAGTTCTGACTACTTGATATTATCTTTGAGGTATTCAGTAGGTACTAAAATTTTGCAATGTGCAGTAATGTTGCATCATTTCTATTTCCTTGCCTAACTGGTGGCGATGATACAGCAGTATAGTGCACTACTCATCCTATCAAGTCAACAAGCATTTATTAAATACCTACTAGTGTCAGGCAGTATGTGAAGCGCTGGAGATACAAAGAAGGGGGAGAAAGCCAGTCTCTGCCATCAAGAAGTTCATAGCCTGATGGAGAAAGGGCATTAAAACATTTTATACACAAACAAGATCTATACAAAATAAACTGGAGCCAATCCACAAAGGGGAAAGACCAACATTAAGGCTAACGGGGAAAGGCTTTGGGTAAAAGGTGGGATTACAGCTGAGGCTCCAGAGAAGCCAGGATGAGATAAGGAAGAACAGAATTTCCAACATGGGGGACAGCTAGGGAAAATGAGATGGAGTATCTTCTGTGAAGCGCAGCAAGCAAGCCAGTGACACTGAAGCAAAAAGTGGGGAGATCATTAGTATTTTAGGAGAGAGTGGTTTTAGTTAAATGGGATCAGAAACCAGGCAACTTGGGAGGAAAGCAAGTGGAAGCACCAACCTTAGCTAGGCTAATCCAGTGGTTTAGTCAAAAAAGAGAGAAGAAATGGGGTGAGAGCTAGTGAGGAGAGATGAATCCCCACAGTGGGGCTATTTTCAGGATGGTGGAGACATGGATAGCATTGTAGTGAGGGAATGGGGAGAATTAAGTGAATCACACTGACTCCGTTTTGGGATTTAATCCCGGATCTAACTCAGGCCCTTTTTTATTCAATTATGAGTCCAGGCCAATTTCTGTCTTGGGAAATTACATTAAATTATGAAAATTGTGAAAAGTCTTTATTGCATTGTATGAATCTAGCCCTACATGGTTGGGAATCTGAACCACCTCTATCTATTGCTGTAAAAATTAAATTATGTCTCTACTAAAAATATATATTTTATGAGGTTTATTAAGGATTATTAGAAATCAAGGAACAAAGAAAATACACAATAATAACCACGTGCCCATGGCTGATTAGCCCATTCAAAATCCCTGGGCTTAGTTTACTTACTACATCTTTGCAATGGAATGGAAGCAAGAGAGGGAGGCGTCACTGCCAGTTAAATACCAATTGTGATCTCGCTAACCTGGAAACTCAGGTGAGATAATAGGGAATTCTGGGAAACACCAAGGACTTCTGGGGATTGAAGTCTGGGGTTCAAAATCTCAATTTTTACATTGCTTAGCGATCCTTAACTAAGGACCGAGGTTATGCTGACTCAAAAACCAGTCAGACATAGAGACTGACACAAGGAGTTCTCTCACAATTGTACATCTCAAGCAAATCATACAGTTTACCTAAAAGCTGGCCCTGTACTGGTCAATCATTTATGGTTCTCTTGCTCTGTTGATTGAATACTGAGGAGGAAGTGGGATATTTCTCTTTCTGATTTCAGGGATTTGGACCTGTTTGCTCTTCTCCTCCCAACTTCAGAAGCCCATAATTTTTCCTCCAATTAGAAATCAGATTACCTAATCCTGTATCCTGGTTTATGTCCTCTTAATTGTTTTCTTTTAATGCATAAAAATATCTTCCCCCATATTTAGGATTCAGTGCCAATCTGGGGAGGCTTCGTCCCAATTTGTTATCCAGTTGACATGAACTGCTTAATAAAGCACTATTCTTAGGAACTTTTGTTTCCTTACTTATTTCAGATTTCACCCATGATAGTAGGCAGTAGGGAGGGTGCCAGTAGATAGAGAGATTGAAAATAAGTGAGAGAATGACGATAACAGAAGCAGCAACCTGCTGGAGGAGACAGAATATAATGAAATCACTTGTGCATGTAGAGGGGATTGCCTTGGCTCTTCACATGAGACAGCAGAGAAGATGACAATGGCAAAAGGAAAGCATGTGATGTGAAATGAGGGGGAGGAGATCCTGGAGACTGGCCTCCATTTTTTTTTTCAGTGAAATAGGAAATAAGGAAATCTCTCAGCAGAGAAGAATACAGAGGAGGTATGATGGGAGGTTTGAGAAATAAAAAAGTATAGAAAAGTCACAATGGTGAGTGGGATGTTGAGTCAATCAGAGAGGTATAAAAGGACTGCCTTTAGCACAAGGAGAGCTGGGTTGGGATTATGTAACAAACTTTAGTGGGCTCACTTAGCAAGATTTTGTGATTTTCTTCAACTTTGTTCAATAGCACCCAAATAGGAATGAAGGGAACAACAGATGGTGGGAGTAATCTAAGACCAATGTTTAACAGAGTAAGATAAATTCTCATTCTTCTCACCGGCCACCACCTTTGTGTTGATCTCATTATTCCTTTTCTAGCCACTATCATAGCGCTTTCCACTGGAAGATTAATTTTCCTTTCAAATTGGTGACAAAAAAGAATGCAAGACTATTTCTCATTCTGGTTCCATCGGATTATAGTCTCTCAAACCAAGCTGATGACTCTAATATCTAGGTCTAAGTTTATTTGCTCTGGGAAATTGTAAATCTCTCCCTTTCTCTCTCTCTTTCTCTCTTCTCTCTCTTTTTCTCTCTCTCCTTTACCCACCCCAAAGTGTTCCCATTATTTTCCTGTTTGCTACAGTTACACAAAGACACATAAAGTGAACAATCTAGTAGTTAAAACCACTTACCATACTTAAAAAGCAAAAAAGAAATAGAAAACAAGAAAATCCTTAAGAAATGACAAGAGGGCATTACTCTCCTAGGAAGAGGGAAGAAAGGAAGGGTTTACTAGCCCAGATCTGCCTTTCTAGGTGAGCTTAGCAAAAATAGAATCTTTCCAGACATGTCTCATGTCCATAGTATCCACACTCTCATGTCTGCAGAATAATCTTCATTTCCAGGACTTGCTCTCTGAAGCTTCTGCTTTATCAGATTCCTGTCCAAGTGCTTGCTGGGACTGTTCCCAAGCTACCTTCTCCTCCACCTACTTCTCTCATGCCCATGCTGTGGGTTTAGTCCTCTCTCCAGAAAGAAATTCATTATGCCATAGTACACGTAGTCTTTTTTCATTTGGAATATCTTTTTCTGAGCAATTATCTGACATACACTCTTTGTGTAATTGGGATCTCTTTTTGCATAGAACATGCTGAGATAAGTATCCCATCAGTCTCCACCTGCTTATCAGGAAGCAAAACTAGCTACTTAATGGCAATAAGTGATTATGGTCATTGGAAGTTTCTACAATATCCTGTAAAAATGGAGATTTGAACCCCAGACTTCAATCCCCAGAAGTCCTAGGCAGTTCCCAGAATTTCCTATAATCTCACCTGAATCCCCACCTGGGTCGAGAACAAAATTTGTATTTAAACTGACTGTAGGGCCAACTTGGGCTCTCTGCTTCTGCTTAGAGCACACACGTCTCTCAAGATGTAGAGTAAGTGGCTGAGAATGTGCTTTTCTTATTTTGTATTTTCTTATTTCCTTGATTTCTAATAATCTTTAATAAACCTCTAAAAATATAATTCTTTTAGTAGAGAAACTAATTTAACTGTTACAGTTCTAAGCCAGTCAACAAACATTTCCTAAGCACCTGCAATATATCAGGCACTATGCTAAGCATAAAGGAGGCAAAGAAAGGTACAAGATTCTTAAGTTCACAGTTCTCACCAGTCCCTATGGCAATTTTGTAAGTAAAGAGGCGAGTTGCCCAATATTGGCACAACTAAGTGTAGAGTAACTTGCCATTTTACTCAATGGAGTTAAAAAATTTCTCAGCAAAATGATGTCTCCTTGTTGGAGAGCTTGACAATGAACGCCATTGGCTGTTTCCATTAGAGCTCTTCTAAGTTGAAGGAATAGTTAAGATTTTTCTCTCTTCCAAGATTTACTAGTTGTGAGTGTCTGCCGTATTTCCAAAAACCAAGTCAACGGTTAGGTATGGCTCTTGTCAAAGAGATAGTGAAGGAAGGAGGGAATAATTTATATGGTCACTACTATATGTCAGATACTGCCCATGTGTCAGGCATTGTACTGAGCATTTTGCAAATATTTATTTTATTTGATCTTCACAACACACCTGAGAGGTAGGTGCTATTATTATCCCTGTTTTAAAGTTAAGGAAACTGAGGAAAGCACAGATTAAAGTGACTTGCCAGAAGCCACGTGGATGTCTAAAGTTGGATTTGAACTCAAGTCTTCCTGACTCTAAGCCTAGCTTCCTGTCCACTGAGCTACTTATTGGCTCTTACCTAAACAGTTATGATATAAACCTGAAGTGTATAAGTGTATAGTATATATATATATATATATATATAGTATAAGTGTATAATATACTAAGAATGTCACAAGCTGATTCCATTGGTCTTGTTCCTAATAATGTGCTGTAACATTCAGGCTGTGGCTCCTCTTGTAGATAGCAAGATGAAATTCTAAATTCTTTGATGCTAGATAAAGTTAACATCTTCTTCGTGAGTGTTTAAAGTCTCTGCTTTAGTCAAAGCAGGACCTAAAAGGAATTCCATACACTGAAAAATATTTCTCCCATAACACTTCAGCAACAGTGCTAAAATAGAGTTTCTAAATCATTACTGATTAGTGAAATGCAAATTAAAATAGCTCTGAGGTACCACATCACACCAAAATCAGGCTGATCATCCCTGTCAAGTTACTTGCCTTCTCAAGGAGGGAGAAGAGAGGAAGGAAGAGAATAGAGCACTTAAAATTTAGAAAAAACCTTAATGCTAAAAATGTTTATTTCTTTAGCTCCTGTTTTTTCCCAGAAAGCTGGCAACTGAGAAAAAGAAAATAAAAATTAAATGTAAAAGCAAAAAAGAACGGAAGCTTTCTGGTTGGAGATACTTTATATAAACTTTGAGAGATGGCCAGTGACTACCAAATTATGGTTTAGAATGACAAACACATATAGTATTTTAAGGTCTGCCATGTCTGCATGTGATTATATTGGATCTTAACACCAACCTTGATAACTAGATGCTGACACAATTTTGCTTTGCCAGTGACTGCTTCACAGAGTCTGAAGCCAGCCTGGGCCATTGACTAACCTGACTCCAGCTCCAGTATTCTATCTACTCTGCTATCTAGCTGCATTATATTCTTCCTTACTCTTCTCCTTTTTCATCTCTATTATCTTCTTAATAATAACAATTTTTCTCCAAAGAGGAAGAAGAGTTGTACATGTGGATGCATGGGAGGGGAGATTTATGGAGAAGTAATAGTGATACCAAAATTAAAAAAAAACAAACCTGTCAGTTAAATGTTTAAAAAATATACAGAAAAGGGGCAGCTAGGTGGCTCAGTGGATTGAGACCCAGGCCCAGAGATGGGAGGTCATGGGTTCAAATCTGGCCTCAGACACTTCCTAGCTATGTGAGCCTAGGCAAGTCACCACTCTTCAACCTTGGAACTGATACACAGTATTGATTCTGAGATGGAAGGTAAGGGTCTAAAAAAAAAAAACTTTAAAAAATACAGAAAAACTGTCAAAGAAAGCTGAAAAGGGGATAAACAATCAGGGCAGTGATGGGGCTATTGCTATTAAATTTAACAACTTAAAAAAAAACAAAAAAAAAACACATCCTAATCAATAAATCAAGCTAATCATAATAGTTTCATGACTTGAAGAGATCCCCACTGGTGAAAAATCATGCCCATTAGACAAATCATCCCCATTCATAAATTCACTAAACCCACTGGTGGTGGGAAAGGGAATATGGCTATCTTTTCCCTCTTTTCTATCTGTGGAGCTCAAGAGAAAAGATAGAGGTTCCTTGTGAAAAGGGTGAAGAACTGTCCTATTGCATACTGAAGTGATTCACCATTTCCTTTTCCAGCTTATTTTACAGATGAAGAAACTGAGGCAAACAGGCTTAAGTGATTTGTGTAGGGGCATACAGCTAATAAATGTGAGGTCAGATTATCTTTTTTTATTGCTAGTTTATTGGGTTAAAGAGGACACATTTTCATTGGCTAATTCATAGGAATGGCTGACATAAGTTCTTTCTTTTCCAGATTCTGTAGGTCTCTGGGGGTACAATCTCTGGTAGGATATCATGTTAACAAAAGCCTGGTGCCTCCAAAGAATTTGGGGGTCCTATGGAATTTCTCATGGACTTTCTTTCTATAATTCTAGAAGGCATAAGAAATTTGTGGTCTATTTTCTCTATGGGATTCCCAGCACCCCTTTATCACTTGTCTATAGGAATCTATCTTCATAGACATCTACTTGTTGCTTAGTGAAGCTGGACCCTCCAAGTCTGGCCATGGAGGATGGTCAGCTCTACCTATAGCCAATGTGGTATGTGGAAGGAACCTTTAGCATCAAACAAGTTGGATTTAGTCAACAAAAACCCTTTAAAACTGTGCGACATTGGACACACGATTTAGCCTGAATCTCTCTTTTTTTTAAATACCGGGCATTTATAAATAAAAGTTTGGGGTTCTATAAGTAACCAGATTTTTTGACTCCTCATATATGGAAACATTCATGTTTCTTGGCGCTGGTCAAGAACAACAAATTAAAATTAAATAAAATACATTTCTCCTACCTCTCTCACAGGACTGTTATTAGGATTAAAGGGCATAACACATGAAAGCATTCTGCAAACTTTTATAAAAATGAAGACACCAGAATTACAAGAAACATTTCTTGTGAAAACATATGGGGGGATTTAGGACTTCACAATGGGGAGAAATCTCCCATTCTCAAAGAAGAGAGTGTCAGATCTTTAAGGTGGTTGGCCACCAGCAACCTGGTACTTTTTTTTTTTTTAAACCCTTACCTTCTGTCTTGGAGTCAATACTGTGTATTGGCTCCAAGGCAGAAGAGTGGTAAGGGCTAGGAAATGGGGGTCAAGTGACTTGCCCAGGATCACACATCTGGGAAGTGTCTGAGGCCAGATTTGAACCCAGGACCTCCCATCTCTAGACCTGGCTCTCAATCCACTGAGCTACCCAGCTGCCCCCCAACCTGATACTTTTAAGTGTTGTGGAGAAAGGAATTTTTAGCTCTCTACAAATAATGGCTTAAAAAAAGAAAAATAAAAAAGAAATTTATCAAGGAATTTTTTCTGAGGTCCTACTTGATACACTTTGGAGTGAAAAGGGTGCTGGCTTCCTTGAATTCTCTCTGTGCCAAAAAAAAAAAAAGAGAGAGTAGAATGAGGGCAAATGTTGGAGGGTTATTTGAAATTGAAGTCTTGTAGTTAATTACTAGGCCACCCTACTCCCAACTCCATAAAATTTTAAAAGTTGAAGCTTGTTTCTATACTACAATTCCCATTCCTCTTCCCTTTTCCTGAAATAAATTAACAAATCACAATAATTTATTTGGCAACTTCACTACCAGATGAAATTGTTCTTTGGTTAGGTTACTTGGTGATCCATCTTACAAAATCACTTCATTATCCAATACATGGAGCCCCTTTGAATGAGCAGAGGGATGTTGAAATCCACATCTATACCCAGAGTATTGGGACTGATTCCTGCTTAAAATGCATCGGCAGCATGGAACCATCCATGCTATATTCTCCCATTTAAGAGACAATACTTTCCACACTGTTCTTAAGGTAAGTTATTTTTATTTTATAGAAGAAATACCTTCGAAGAATACAAATGACAGAATCAAAGAGGACCATGACAAAAAAAACACAACAATAACAGAGATGAATACTGATTATAACTTATTACTGTGACAGAAGAGCATTCATTTCAACCATTAGCTTCTTGGGCAGTTAATGATTACAGAAATGAAAAACAAATCCCTTTCACTTGCTGGGATGCTATGTTGCAATACACCTAATAAACCATTTTTTAAGCGTTCTTTGCTTGTGTTTGACATTCTGGGTGTTTCTTGAATAAGACTATTAACACTGACACCACCATATTTAATCACTTTCTTCCAAGAATCAAAATCAAATTAGGGCAGAATATTCTTCGTTAAGTAACACAGTGATTGGGCAAAATGAAAACTAGTGGAAACATCAGCTTAAGACTTTAGGATTCTATTTTCAGGCTGAGTATTCCTTGTCCAGGACATCTTTTCAGTGACTACATTCCATTTACTGAGCGTGAGGTATGGTATGGCAAATTTCACTATTTTAGCAACTGAGAAATCATGGTGTGTTTATGTTCTGCAAAATCACGGCTACCTCCTGTCTTGTTTCAGGGATTCTGTTGCCATTGTCTTGAAGGTTCCAGCTCTAGGCTGTTTTTTGAGCTAGGAAAGTCAGATGACAGAATATAGCAGAGGTGAAGGTGGCTCTTCAATTGCCTCTGATGCTCAGGACATGACCCATTCCTTCCTCACATCACTGTTTTTCATTTAATGAACTCTCTCCTTGTTATGGTCCCACTCAATTGCAGAGACAACAAGACAGAAAATGTAGAGAAAGGAAGAACAAACAAAGGATGGGTGGGAAGCACAAAAAAACCAGGGGAATGAAACAGCTAGCTGCATTTTTAATATTTTGAATTATTGAAATGGAGGCCAAGGCAGGGTTCCCACTCTGAAAAAGCAGGTTTCTATTGAAATTGGGCAGTGAAATGAGCTATCTGGAAAATACTGATTTTGTAATTGGTATACCAAGATACCAATTTTCCAACATGGATAGTTATTTGGCAACTGAGGTCATCACAGACCCCATGGGGAAGGCAAATGATATTTGTTTACTGCTACAGAAAAAGTACTATTGCTTTAAGGCGCACAGAAAAGTGCCATGTCATATTTTCCATTGCTGCAGGCATGATACTATAGTAAAGGAGAATTTACTAACTGCCCCCCCACCCCCAGCTATAAATCTTCTGTTAACCAAACAAATGCTTTGGCAGCACAGCAAGGTACAACATCTGGCAGGGGGAAATGCTGTTGTTGGCTTTCATTTGCACAGAAATGTGGAAAATGCTTTTATCTGTGGATCAGAAATTCTGATTAGTATTAATGTTCTGTGAGTTTGTGAATACGTGTGTGTATGTGTGTGTGAACATGCATAAATATATCAACAAAGCAAGACCAAAGCTAGAAGACACATAACAAATATAGAGGTTACAAGGAACATAAATATTAAAGTCTTACCACCATTAAACAGACTCTTGGGGAGTCTGCTTAATAAATCTGCAAACCCTACTCGTAATCCACATCAAATAACAATAGGGTTAGGTATGCAGGGTGAGAGTCTAGAAACTGATGAGATAAGAAAGGCTAGTATGGATCGGAGGGGATAAAGCCTCAGGTATTAGGGAGATGTCAAGGGATGAGGAAAGGAAGAGACGAAAAAAGAGAATTTGGAGTGACATTTTGTAGGATCCAGGAACATTTTTTTTGCTCCAAAGTTTTGTGAAGTAGGACCCACTTCATAGTCTCATATTCATATGATTGAAGATTTTTTAAAAACGCCATCATGTATTTTATTGCATAAGACCTAGATTTATGACACTTGCACGATACCATTGGAACAATGTGTGTCTCCAGATTGAGGCTATTATTCTCCTACTTTATACCAAATAGTCTGAGGGGAATGATTTCTTGCTCCCTCCCCCCCACCCCATATGGTTGCTCACTTTCCTCAAGACACATTTCCTAGAGAGGCTATCATGTCTAACTTGTCTTAATTGCTGTAGTCTTCAGTGGTTACATTAGTATGGTGATTTCCTGTTCACCAATTACTGTATCTCTTGTCTATTGTTGCTGGATCATCATAGCAAAGTGGTGAGTTGGTCATGAATAACGAAAGTAAGTATGGCAGGCGGCCATTCTTGACATACCCAGATAATCGAGACTTTGTCTACCTGGCTTCAGATCACATAATGCATAAAGGTACATTAGACAAAATAGAAATGCAAACCTATTAGTGCACAGTAAGACTATGACATTAAGTTCTGCAATGCTTAAATGGGATTTTAATCAATATTAAAAACATTGCAGGCTATAATATTTTAATATAACACATAAACAGTGCTAAAGAATACAATACACATAAGATACAAATATTAGAAGCTGATAAAAGTGACAAATTCAGAACATAGTATTTTCATTTTCAGGTATCAGAAACAAAACCAGCCCAAAAGTTCCATTCTACTGTATGACAAATACTGAAGAACAAAATTTCAGTCTTAAAATACATCTTAAAGTCAAGATTTTCCTTCAAGGAAAAAAAAGTACTATAAATAAATTACAATACAGTGAATTTGCCTGAACTCACTTTGTTTCTGTCTTCCAGCCTTTAAGTCAAATAAAACAGCATTAAAAACTGTACACTCTTAACAGGATAGTTGATCTTTTATAAAATAAGCTGTCTTCAGAGATGTCAAGTTCACAACAAGGAAAAACCAAGCCTTGCTGTAGTCACTATTATAAAATATATATGTATATATATTTATATATGTTTTTGTTTTTTACAAAATGTGTATATTAATAGCTTTGCACAAATGTTTTTAAAGATAAATTTAGCTAGTCTAATAACTTCATGAAAATAAAACAGATAAATACTTCATGTTTACAACACAACACATTTCATACATCGTCAGCTGGCAGAGGAGGTATGTTAATCCTTGGTCTTGTAAAAAATGCTATCTTCTCCCTGTCGATGAAGAGAACAATGAGTAAAAAAGATGATCAAATGTGTCTTCTATCACAACAGGAGCAATATGGAAATATGGATTGTATGAACGTACTGGTATTACCTATATCAGAGTATTTATTGTCTTGGAGGGGGCAGGGGGCAGAAAATCTGAATGCTGGCATGTTAGAAAAAATTTTCAAAAACTGATTCTACATGGAATGAAAAAATAAATAATTATATATATGAAGATGATCAAGGTAGCTTAGGGGATTGAGAGGGTTCAAATGTGGCCTTTGACAATTCCTAGCTATGTGACTTAACTTTACTCTTCTGCCTTGTATATTAATGGGCAAGTCATTGAATTTTATTTGCCATTAAAAAAGCCAAACCAAACCAAACCAAAAAACAACCTACTAGAAACTACCAGACTCAGTTTGTTTATCAGACATTACATAGGATAAAGAGAGTTAAACTTAAAGCCATAATGACTTCAGATCAAGTCCTACCTCTAACATGAATATCCAAGCTCAGTGAACAGGGGCAAATTAAGCTCTAGCTATCTAAAATGACAAGGGTAGAGGTAACAAACCACATTGGCAGAGCTGGTTTTCTCACCTTGACATTTCCTGTACCAACAAAATCACATATCTAGTGCCTATCCATAGCCTCATCACACAAGGCTTTATAAGAGACGTAAGATACACATAACCATCACCAAAAACTATAAATCAATAGAAAGAGTGATGGATTTGGACTCAGAGAACTTTGATTCAAAGCCTACTTCTATCATTTCCTGGGAATTAGATGAGTCACTTAAAACTTTTTGGTCATTGGTAAAATGAGATGGTTGGAGGGACAGAAAAAAAGTTGGTGTAGGTAACCTGGGATATTCCCTCCCAGTTATGATTTTAAGTTTCCAGTAACATTTTTTCAAATATAACCATAAAATATTAGTGCTTAATAATCATCTTTCCAATCCCTCCCTTTTTTTGTGCATTTGAAGCAACTGAGACTCAAGAGTTTTTCACTTAAGAATATGAAGCAAAAGAGAAGGAATTCAGGCAGCTAGTTGACACAGTGGATAGAAAGCCAGAGGAAGCTGGAGTTGAGAGGACCTGGATTCAAATCTGACCCCAGTCATTGCCTAGCTGTGTGATCCTGGGCAAATCACTAAACCCTATTTGCCTAGCCCTTGTTCTTCTGTACTAGAGTTATTATTAGAATGGAAAGTAAGGGTTTAAAAAAAGGAAAAAAAGGAGAGAGAAGGTATGGTATAAATAAATTGCATCTATGAAGTGATTATATAGAATGGAAAAGAAATATATTCAAATTAAGTGGCAGTATTAAAAGAGCAAGTGAGCATCATCTTACCTAAACGTTTGCACCTGAATGGGTTCCTTCTGATTTTGCCCACGCAGCTGGTATATTTCTTTGGATGCTTTCTTAAGCATTTTCTCAGCTGCCTGTTCTTGATGATGTTCAAGTTTGGTTTGTCTTGTCTGAAGGGGAACATATTATTTTTTTAAATGAATAAAACAGAAACAATGCCATTAATCAAAACAATGGAATCTGGGAAGAAGTCTGCTATGACCTGCCACAAGCACAGAGAAAGTCCTTTCTATATTCAGAGATTTCCACAAAAAATCTGTGCTATCCTCTGGAAGGTTCAGTTTGGCCAAGACAGAGCATCTCAGTGACATTAAACTGAGATGAGGATGACCAGAGGTTTCCAGTGATGCCAACATTAGTTCTGTCTGGCTCTTTCTCTGCATTGATACCCTCTCTTTTTAATGGTTTCTATACTTGTATATGAAAAAAAAATTCTCCTAACTCTCTCCTTCCCACATTATTCCCTACTTCCTCCACTCAGAGGAAGAAAGCTGGCCCCAGCATATTTCTTATGAATATTTGTATAGATAACATAGTTATGTTGGAAATAAAATGCTGAAAGTATGTTTTTATAAATGGTATTAAGTTTGGGCTCCTTGTTTTAGGACAAACATAGAAGTAAATTCAAAGCAAGACTTAAATGGAAACAAATACTTTTAGAAAAAAGTTAAGAAAACATGTGTAAGCATCTTACCTGCCTCTCTGCTTCCTTCAGCAAATTTCGGAATCGTTCATCTCGAAGAACCCAGTTGGGAAGGTCAGTTTGCCCTCGGAGCTGAGCATCTTCCAAACGTTGCCTCAGTTCTCTCAAAGCACATATCTCCTCATTCAGCTGTCTCTGTCTAGTTCGTGATGCCTGGAGGTCCAGCTCCAGGTCTAAGGATGTCCGTGCCATAAGCTCAGCCAAAGAAGACCTACAAGACTACAAAATGATTGTGATAATAAACCAAAATAGATGCAAGATAAGGGAAGAATCAAAACTCTGATCCAACCATTGGGAATGTCTTAATATACTTATTCATGGTCACTGGAAGGCAATTAATTAAGCTTCTAAATACAAAGGCAGCTTCTTTTTTAATGCATACGGTTTTAAAAAATGCACCTGTTAGATGTCTTCTCAAAATGTAAGTAAACTACATATCTACAGAGTTTGCCTTATCTATCAGTAGAGTAACTTCTTCAAGTCAACAAGGATCTATTAAGTGCCTACTAAGTGTCAAGAATTGTGCTAAATGATAACAGTCTCTCTGACCTCAAGGGGCTCACAATCCATTGGGAGAGAAAAAATGAAAATAGTTATGTACAAATTGGATATACATAGGATAAATTGGAGCTAATCTCAGAGAAAAGGTAGCAACATTAAGGAGAATAAAGCAAGGTTTCTTGCAGAAGATAGGATTTTAGTTGAGACTTGAAGGCATCCAAAAAAGTCAGAAGGCAGAGCCAAGGAGAAAGAATATACCAGATACGGGGGAAAGGTCAATGAAAATGCAAGGAGTTGGGAGATGGAGTGTTTCATATGAGGAAGGACCAGGAAGTCAGAGCCACTGAATCAGAGTATGTGGAAGGGAGAGAAAGGTATAAGACTAGTAGGGTACAAGGGTTTCAGGCTATAAGGGGCTTGGCCAAAACAGTGGGTTTTATGTTTGATCCTGTAGGTAACAGGTTATTGTGTTGTACTCTAAATATTTTATTGATGCGTTGGGGAGGGAAGTTCTTTGATCATTGTCATTTCCTAATAGCATCCTCCATAGAATGCTTTGTAACAGAAACATCTGAACAAAACAAACTGATTTATCATCTGTTTCTAAAGCGTAGTTTTATATGTACGCATGCTACCATTTCTTTTGAGAAAAGGGAAAGAGGTTTCTTCATCATCAGTTGCCTGGAAGTAAGACTGGTTATTATTTAACCTAAATTCTGACTTTTATTTATTTAATTTTTTATTATAAACTTAGTAACCACCACCACCAAAAACATTTAACTAAACAAATGCATAAAAAAGATTATATACAGAACCAAGAAATACATTGCTTACAATTTCATTAAAGATATGTAAATTATATATGTATGCTAATATAACTGTCCTGTGCTTTTGAGTTCCCTTTGGATTTATTTTACTTGGACACTGTTTTCTCTTAATTTTGTGGCTGTTATTTTTCCCAATGCAATCATGGTATGAATTCATCTTATTCTCTTTTCATCTCTTCATATATTGCCCTTATTTTCTTTATGTTTCTCATTTGCAATACAATCCATCATATTCAGATATCACAATCTATTCAGCCATTTCTTCCATTCATTGCATTTGTATTATTTTGTTATTTTTATAACAAAACTTCCATTAATATTTTCAGACGCAACTTTTTGCTCTTTCAATAATGCCCATAGAACCTAACCCTAAATTCTGATTTTTAAAAAAATGCTCTTTCTTGTTATTGCATCCATTTTGTGTATTCACTTGGTTCTGTATTCTTTGTGCTACAAAAGTTCATACATATCTTTCTTACATCGAATTCCTCCCATTCATCTGTTCTTTTGGAGAAATTATATTTCATTAAGTTCATATGCCAGAATTTGTTCACACATTCCCTAGTTGATGAGTACTTGCTTTGTTTCCAGTTTTATTTTATAAAAAAGAATGCTACTATGAATATTTTGATATATTAGAGACCTTTGTTTTTGTTCAGTTGTGTCTTACCCTTTGTGATCTCATTTGGGGTTTTCTTTTGGAGTGGTTTGCCATATTCTTATCCAGATCATTTGATGGATGAGGAAACTGAGGCAAATAGTGTTAAGTGACTTAATGATGGTCATATAGCAAGTAAATGAGTCCAGATTTTAACTCAGGAAGAAGAATCTTCCTGACTCCAAGCCATTCTAGCCATTGTGCCACCTATCTGCCCATAAGAGACATTACTCTCTGTTTCTGATTTCCTTGGACTATAGGCAGAGGAATGTGTAAGGGAGGAACTGGACTTAATCTGCCAGCAGAAAAGAGAGAAGCAGACCTGGCAAGCTGGAGACTTCCGAAGGAACAGGGCAAGGGCAGGAAGGAGAGAGATTTCTAAGAAAAGGAGAGGAAGTGAGTTTACCTCACTCTGGTCCTGACCCAGCAGGGAGGGAAGACTCCATTCTCTCCCTGCCCTCATATTACAGTTATATTACAAATGATATGGCTGAATATAAAATAGAATAATAATTTTAGTGTATTTTTCCACATAATTCCAAACTCTTTTCCAGAACAATTGACCCACCAGAAGCAATGAGATGGCACGATAGATAGGAGTGCCAGGATTGGCATCAGAAAGACCCAAGTTCAAATGTGACTTCAGATACTTGTTAACTATGTGACTCTGAGCAAGTCACTTAAGCTCTGTTTGCCTCAGTTTCCTCAACTATAAAATGTGGACAAATGTTATTACACACACTAATTTCACAAGGGTGTTGTGAAATTAAAATAAGATAATATTTGTAAAGCGCTTAGCACACTCATCATAGGGACTATGTGAATCTTATTCTTTTCCCTCTCTAAGAGCACTTCCAACAGTATGCTGAGAAGCCTGTCTTTCTGTCTCTGTCTCTGTCTCTTCCTGCATCCCCTCCAGCACTGACTATTTCCATCTGTGATCATTTTTGCCAATTTGGTAGATATTTGGTGAAAACTGTGTAAATCTTTGGAATATATATTCGTATAACTCATTTTAAGTTGTTATTTTGGGGTGGCAAAGGATTTACCTCAAGTTTTTTTTTCTATTAACAAAAATTCTCCAATTCTCCCCATGAAAAATAAAACCTTTGTAACAAGTATGATTAGTGCAGTAAAACAAAATTCTTGCAACGGTCACATCCTTAGTTCCTTATTCTTTTTTACACAATTTGAAACAGAAATGTTGGCTACATAGACAAAGAGACAAAACACTAGGAAAATTTCAAAAAACAAAATGGTGCTACTACAAGCTATGATACTTAAGAGAATGTATTAAAAAGCCATTAAACTTTAAAATGTTGGTGCATGAGGCAGCTGAGTAGCTCAATGGATAGAGAACCATGTCAGGAGGACCTTGGTTCAAATCTGACCTTGGATATTTCCTATCTGTGTGACTGTAAGCAAGTTATTTAGCTTTAACTGCCTACCTCTCATTTTTCTTCTGCCTCAGTATCAATTCAAAGACAGAAGGTAAGGATTTTTTTTTTAAGTGTATAGATCAAAAACCTCTAGTATGGTAAATATCTCACTAAAGAGAAAATGCAGAAATAGGTGTTACAAGGAAAGAAGTATAAATGAGAGGAAAGAAAAAGACAAAGAATTGAGAAAAAATAAAATTAAAATTAAATTTAAAAAGAGAGAAAGATATGGGCAAAGATGCTTGTTCTGGAGTCAGAAGGATTCTCATTAAAACCTTTGTTACTTAGACAAATAATTTACTCTCTCTTGCCTCAATTTCCTTATCTATAAAACAAGGGATTTGAACTAGAGTCCCTCCAGTTTTAAATATATCATCCTATGCTCTCAAAAAAAGCCAGGCTGTTCTGCTTTCAAAGAATTCTGAATTGCTAAGAGATTCTTCCTTATAGAAAACTCAAACATCTCCTGAATAGAACTCACTTGTCTCTGTGTGGAACCTCAGAATATAAGCCAAAATACAGAAATATATTTTGTATGATTGTATATGGATAAGCTATATCAAACTGCTTACCTTCTCAAAGGTGGGGAAGAAAGGGAGGAAAAGAATTTGAAACCCCAAATTTTTTAAATGAATGTAATTGGGGAAAAAAATAAAACAATCTTCACAGACCCAAAAAGAAGAGTATAAGCCAAAATCCTTTTTTACATGACAAAACAAGATGGCAATTTTGTTTTTCCACCCCCATCTTTTCTCCTGCAGAGAAAACACACCCAAGTGGTGATCCAAGATGCTTTTTAGTCATTATATATGTGTAAGAAAAAATAAACATTGTCTTTAAAATTTATAAACAAAACAAAAACAAAGAAAGATAATTGCTACTTCATGAGTATGCTATGAAATATACCTGCTTATAGCGTAGAGTACGTCGTTCCAAAGTATTTCGGACAAAGGGGGACTTTCTTGGTAGGGTTGAACTGTCACTATCACTGCGATATAGCTGCAAAGGGCATAAAAGTTAGTTCAAAATTCAACAGGTCTTCTGGATGTTAGTTTTGAATTAAGTAACTTTTTACCCTTCCTGAAATTTAGCTTTGTCTCTCATACATATTTCTTAATCTTTTCTTTTTTTCAAAAAAGCCCATCACAGCCATCATTTAAATATTTTCTATAGTTCTGAGAAAACATTTAAAGATGTTTCCAGACTGTTTCATTTGACAAAGTTCCTTCGTATAAATAAAAACAACTATTTATCTTATGTATGATGTTCATTAGCCCTTTCCCATATTTATCAATATACTTAATTGACATTTTGCTGTTATTTCCTGTTTAATATGATTTGGATAATTGATTTTCTAAACAGATTCATTACTATTTGGAAAATAAGTCAATATTATTAAGCTACTGCTCTTCTAGTCAAAGGAAAATCTGTATTAAAAAGAAAAAACCCATAATACCTCTTTTACAGATGCCAAGATATAATTCATTTTCTTTGGTTTTAGTCTCTACTCTCAGTATAAATTCATAACGGTGCTAGTGCCAAATTAGTTAACTTTACATCCTTATTTTCCATGTGAATTAACTTGAATTCTCAAGTAACATTTAGCATCATGACAACTTAAACCCAGTACAATCATTTGAAAAAACAAAGAAAACAAAGAGCTCTTTCTCAAGTCTCCAGTAATTGTACATAAATTACTTCAATTTGGGAGGGACAGCAAATGAAGGAAAAAGAAACATTTCTTAAACTAACATGGTTTGATTCATCTCCTTTTTCTGGCAAGTGAAGAATATCTCACCTACACAAATAAATGTGAAAGTGAAGAACTCATTTCTTTCTTCCCACTTAGCAAATTAAATCCAGTTGCCTAAAGAAATCATATAAAGGGTCCTAGAGTAGTATTTTAGAATCTGATTACAGATATTACACACCCCTACCTTCCTGTATTAGCATTGAGAATTAAATTATACTATATTATAAATATGTTCAGAATAATGTTTTACTTACTCTGCAAACATACTGACTTCGTGCTCCAGGCGAGAAAGTCTGTGAACGAACAATTGTGCTGCTCCGAACAAAAGGAGAACCACGAGACCTGCGGCTGGTCCTCTCCTTTGGAAGAACTGGGACTTCTTCTGGGAAGAGATCCTCTGTGTTGGTCTCCTTATCAACCTACAAGTTAAATTACATTTATTACCACCAGTATTTATATTAAAAATGTATTTCTTTTTTTCCCAATTACTTGTAAAAAGAAATTTTAACATTTATCTTTAAAAACAATTTTGATTTCCAAATATTCTCCTTCCCTCTCCTCTCCCTTCCCTGAGATGGCAAGCAATTTGATACAGGTTATACATGTGTGATCAGGAAAATATTTCCATATTAGTCATGTTGTACCACCAGTATTTCTAAGATATAAGGAAATGAAACTGATATAATCATTCAGCAAAGGTAACCAGACACGATGAAGGCTATAAAGATAGAATGGGGAGGGGTCCTTTCTTTAAAAATATTGTCAATCTTCTGGAGGAAATAAGACAAATGCCATAAAAAAACTAGAGGTGGTCAAAGGCACCACAAAATTAAGTGTTCTGTACATATAGTACAAACATAATGCATAAGAAATTGGTCTTTGGGTGAAGTTAATCGAGAAAAGTCATCAAGGAAAAAATGAGTCAAATTGGATCTTTTTTTTTTTTTAAAACCCATACCTTCCGTCTTGGAATCAATACTATGTATTGGTTCCAAGGCAGAAGAGTGGTAAGGGCTAGGCAATGGGGGGGTCAATTGACTTGCCCAGGGTCACACAGCTAGGAAGTGTCTGAGGCCAGATTTGAACCCAGGACCTCCCATCTCTGGACCTGACTCTCAATTTACTGAGCTACCCGGCTGCCCCCTCAAATTGGATCTTAAAGGAATTTTAGTGTTGAAACAACAAAGAGAAGGATGGAGGGCATTCCAAATGGAAAACTCAGCATATGTAATTATTTGTTGTTGGTGGAAATGAACAGAATGTATTGTATGGAGAATGGTGGGAAGGGACAAGACTAGAAAGAAGGGTCTATACTGCAGACTGGTGAATGAAGAAGAGAAATGCATATGGTGAAGCTATTAAACAAAGTACCTTGAAAGTCTGAGAAGTCTGAATTTGATCTAAGGAAATCAAAAGTGATTCTTAAGCAGAAGTAATGTGATAAAAGCCATGTTTCAGAAAGATTAATGTGGAATGAATTGTAAAAGATAGAAGCTGCAGGTGATTAATCAAAAGATTAGCCAAGTAATCCAGGTGTGAGAAGATGAAGGCTTTACCTTCGGCAGTGGCAATGGAAATGTAAAGAAAGGGTCAAATCCAAGGGAATTCAAAGGAAAACTTATCAGTGGATAGAGAGCCAAGAGTGGAGATAGGAGGTCCTGGATTCAGATCTGGCGTTAGATACTTCCTAGCTGTATGCCCCTGGGCTAGTCATTTAACATTGATTCACTAGCCCTGTGATGTTGGACCTATGATATGTGTGTCAGCACGGACATGTGTAGCCATTTTCGAGGTCATGCGGCCACATTTGGCCACATACAAAGAAGTATGAGGCTGCATGACAAGGTCATTTTTTTCTCGAAGTGACGACATCACCCCAGTTATGCTCGGTTTCTTGGTGAATTTTGACACACCAAGATCAAAAGGTTGCCGCCCGTCAATGCCCTAGCCCTTTCCACTTTTTTGCCTTGGAACAGATATTTAGTATCAATTCTAATATAGGAGGTAAAGATGAAAAACAATACAAAACTTAGTCACCTGAAATTCAGCAACAATTAGTTTTACACTACAAAATCAAGTTTTCCACTTCAGTATTATTGGTTAAAATCAAGTTGGATGAATAATAGTCAGAAATTATTTGCATTTAATGAACGTATGTGTTGTGTTGTAGTGTGTGTGTGTGTGTGTGTGTGTGTGTGTGTGTGTGTGTGTGTGTGTGTATTCACTACTGAATTTGTATAGCTCTCAATTTTAAAGAATCAATCTAATTTAAACATCCATTCTCCATGTCCACTCTCAGTTCAGCAGGCTGTCTTTGGGATTAGTGTACTAATGTTCTATACCTTTTTTTTTATTTGAAAAGCAAAAATTTAGAAACCTATTATATAACAACTTATGCTAGTCAGGAATACAGTATTTACTAACTTGTATGGAAGGAAAAACAATGTAAGGTTTGATATTTTAGAACAATTTAAGTGGAATGAATTATTTTACTTGCTACATGAATCTTAAAATTAAAAACTCATGCCTCAAAGACCCTTAGCTAAGAGCTCCCTCTTCTTTCCTCATCTCATAATGTCTTTGCCCAAGACCCGTTTCTCTTTGTTGAGGCAAATTTCTCTACGTGTATCATTGATTCTAACCCCTCCTATTTTCTCCAGTATGTGGTTCCCAATAATCATCCCAAAGATTCTCTAACTCCCATTCTCTCCCCATTTAGTAGGTCCTTCTTTGCTGCCTACAAACATGGTTCTCATGACCCACAAGGATCCATGATCTCCCTGTAAACTCTGTCCTCTCTATGCATGGCTAACCTCCTTAAGAAAGCTATCTAGTGGAGACTATATATCTCCATCCCTCACCATTCAACTGAAACTGGCCTTTTGTACACTGAAAGAAAGTGTATTGCAGATTTCAGATGCTCTACAGGCATCTCAAATTCATCATCTCCAAAACAGAACCCATTATATTTTCCCTCAAACCCTCCCTTCTTCTAAACATCTCCCTATTTCTGTAGTGAATACCAGAATCCTCTGAGAAAACCAGGCTATTACCATCAAGTATCATCTTTGACTTTATTCAAACTCACCTCACATATTCAATCTCTTACCAACCTTGTTTTTATCTTTATGATATAACATGTCCCCTCCTTTCCACTCACACAACACCCACCCTTGCTCAAGTACTCACCGTCTGTCATCTTGACTATCTTTAAAATTTGCTCTAATTCAGTCAAATGCCAAATCCTGTTGTTATTTTCTTTATATCTCCATGGCCAATCTTTTTTTTTTTAATTTTAAACATTATTTTATTTGGTCATTTCCAAACATTATTCATCCATGGCCAATCTTTATCATTGGCCCACACCAAAAAATTCTGGCCTATAATTCTTTTTCTAAAACCCATCTTAGACTCATTACCAAGTATTGGTTCCAAGACAGAAGAGTGGTACGAACTAGGCAACTGGGATTAAGTAACTTGCCCAGTTTTCCATAGCTAAGAAGTGCCTGAGACTATGTTGAATCAAGGACCTCCCACCTCTAGTCCTAAGTTTTTATCCATTGAGCCACCTAGCTGTCCCCTTAGGCCATGATCCTTAATTTTACCAGAAGGATGGTAGTCCACCTTTTGTTAACTCCCTGATTCCAGGCTCTCTCCTTTTATTGCCCACACCCACTAAAAATTATTTTAAATTAAAAACATAAAACCTTGCTATAGTTCCTTCACAACATACCAATGAAACTTTGACCACAAATTTAAGATCCTTGATGAAAATGTCTTCCTCTAAGTCCTTGCAGCAAATAGTAACAATTTCCTACTTCTTTGCTGATCTAATAAAAACTTCCCTCTCCTTGCCTTCATATATTTTCCTAAAGCATCCTCAATCTTTGAAATGGACTTGTTTATTGAAATCTGTTCATTCTATCAAAGTTCAGCTCCTACTTATTCCATGAAACCTGTTTGCCCCATCTAGTTAGACAAGACCAACCCTTCTCAAACCTCTTATGCTAATTTGGTTGCCTTCTTTGGTTCCCTTTTCTCTTTCTAACTCCCATATTTACTTGTGTACACATCTCTCCCCTTACTAAGCTTTAAGTTACTTAGGCATAATAACAATGCCTTTTTCCATCTTTGTATCCCTAGTGTCTTGCCTGGCACATTTACTGAATTAAACTGATTTTCAATCTCCCATCACACAAACTCCTCATCATGTCCTGCTCCTGCATATCCAAATGTGCTATTTCAAGTGGGTACGATGATCTTCCTCTTTCAATAAACCAAGCAATTTCCCTTCTGTCACTGGAAACATTCCTTAAATAAAATTTACTTCCCCTGTAAAGCTTTCCCAAATTAAAAAGAGCTTTATACTCCAGCATCATTTATATCCCCTGTGATCACATCATACTATCCCATCCATTCTCTCCTTTAAAATTGTAATTTTGCATATACTTGTATAATGGAATACAGAAAATCTGATTTGTCTTCATTTGGTCATCTGTCATTTTTTCTTAGCTCCAAAACTGAAATCACAGGTTCATTGAGGAGATAGGCTTTCTCATCTCCTAGAATAAGGATACATTAAAGAGTTTTCCTCCTGATTAGGATTATCCAAGGACCAGCAGTTACATCCAAGGCAAAAATCATATGACTTTCTCTACTTACCTTAAGAGAAGGAGGCTGAATCTTCCCAGAACTGTACTGATCTGCCTGACCTGCAAACATATGTCCATGGAGGGATTCAACACCAACACAATAGGCTTCTGGGTAAGGAGGACTGGTCTGTGTACAGTTACTGCATCCACTGTCAACAGATTCTGCTTGCCAGCTCCTAAAGAGAAGACATTTCAAGAGATCCAAAAGAGGTTAATCCAAAGCAGAGGATTTTATATTCCAAGCAACATTGGTGGTTCTGTCTAGTTAACTGATTTCTATAGGGAAAGCATACAAAGATCTGTTTAATATGAAAATATAGCCTTTTAATAACTCACAGGGTTTTGTGTTTTGCACAAGACCACTACTTTATGTTTATATGTTATTAGCCTGTGCAAAGTGTTGCTACATTTTAAATCTCATTTGATCCTCACAGCAGTCCTGTACAGAAAATATGGTGGGAAGTTCTTGTTGCCATGTTACAGATAAATTAAAATTCAATTGCCCAGTGGAGCCATGACTAGAACCTGAGTATTCAAGTGAGGTTTACACTGTACCATGTAGCTTATATCAAGCCAGATGGGGAGTAACAGCATCCATAAAGTGCATTTTGCCTTATTATATAGAAGTTGAGAGAAAAAGAACAATGAAATAGACTATTCCTTCCTCCTTCCCTCTCTCCATTGGAAATAGTGTAGTATATCAGAAAAAGAAGCTAAAGAGTCTTGCTTCTGCCTCTTACTAGCTGTGTGTAGAAATTTGGGCAAAATGGCTAACCTATCTGGGTCTCTGTAAAAATGAAGTTTTACAAGGTCAGAGGATCTTAATCTGACACTCGAGACCTTATTTGAAAAAATGTTTCAATATAATTGGTCTACTTTGCAATCCCATTATTTAATGTATTTTTAAACATTCGGGGGGGGGGGGGCAGTTAGGGGGCGCTCAGTGGATTCAAAGCCAGGCCCAGAGAGAGGAGGTCCTGGGTTCAAATCTAACTTCAGATGCTTCCTAGCTGTGTGACCCTGAGCAAGTCTTTAACCTCCACTGCCTAGTCCTTACTGCTCTTCTCCCTTAGAACCAATACATAGGCAGATGGTAAAGGTTAAACATATATATATATATATATACACACACACATATATATATATGTATGTATGTGTAAATAAGTTAGTAAATAAATCAATGAATATATTCTGAGAAGAGTTTAGGTTCCATCAAACTAGCAAAGGGAACCAAGCTGCAACAAAGAGAAAAAATCCTAGATGAGATGATGTTTATGATCTTTTACACCTGTAACATTTGATGTAATTTACTGTATTTCCTTCTGTGCTAAAAAAAAAATCCAGGGAAGAATGCTATGGAGAGAAAGCATTAGTAGAATATTAATATTATACTATATATGGGAAGAATGAAAGTATGATTCATCAAAGAACTGGAGAGAATACAATCAGTAAGAAGAGAAAAATTTGTGGTGTTCTTGTTTATTTAATTGCACTTACCAAGTTAATTCTTGGACTGTTTTGGCTATGATTTTGTTCTGAAAAATCCATTATATCAATGATTCTTCATTATGATTTATAGGAAATATGTGAATAGCATCAGTGCTAAAGTGCTGGTGGAAATAACACTAACTTATATGTCTCTATTTGTATGAAAGTTATTTTGTTTTTATAAAAATAAAGATATTTAGAGATGAACATAACAGAGACCGGAGGATTAATTTAATCCAGTCTCTTCATTTTACTGTTGAGAAGATTGAGGCTCAGAGAGATTATTTACTGAAGGTCACATCGCTAGTTAGCAACAGAAATTCTAGAAACCAAATCTACTGATCTGCTATATAATTATCTTTCCAACAACTGCATCTCCCTCATGAAATTGTTTCATTTTTCTCATGAAATGATTGATTAAATTCTTTCCTAATTCAATCAAAGGAGTTTTCCATTGAGATTCATTCATTTTCAAAAGGCAAATTCTAAAATGGAAGTGGAAGATTATTCACCGTTCAGATATAGCTTCTGCTTGATCTTCTTTCCTTTCCATCTCTAAGATTTCTTCTTCTGTATATTCCAATTTAACTCTCTCCTCTGCTAACTCTCTCTCCACTGCCTCCAGCTGGGCTGTGGTCCTGGCTAATAGTACTGTAACTGCATCCTGAAAGAGAAAATGGCATTCCTGGGAACCAGTTTAAACCAGCAATTTCTATTGCTGAAGCCAAGAATAGATAGTGTGCACAACACACACGCACGCACACACACACACATACTCTCTCTCTCTCAATCAGTCTCTCTCTCTGTCTGTCTGTCTGTCTCTTTCTCCCCCCGCCCCCCATAATCCAGATAATGGTCTCTGGGTAGGTCCTTTGTGGAAGAGATTTCACTCCCCATAAACTCAGCAATACTTTAAAAATGAAATGCATAAAACAACACCTTTTGTGGATACCTAAGTGTTCAAAGTATAAAACATCTAACAATGTATCATCTGTGTTTATAAATCATTTTGCATGAAGAAAAATCTAGTCTGCTGAAACTTTCACATATAAAAATGGGTTCTCGCTGCTTTAATTTTTTTTAAATCATGCCTGTGGTTTTATCAACATAGGAAGTTCTAGGTAAGGAACTTCCTCTGATAAAGAAAATCAACAAAGTTCTCTGCAACTGAAATGTTAAGAGAGTGGCAGCATTAAGAGGTCCAGGGTACGCATTCAGTGTTGCTCAGAGGAGAAACCTGAACCTAGGTCTTTTTGGGAATAAGGTTGGGTCTCTATCTACTATGCCATACCTCCTTCCACTGTTTAAAATATTTGCTTAATATGCTAACCATGCACTTCTATTTCATACATGTTAAATATTTTATAATCTCAATGGATTAAAAAAATTAAAATGTTAATTTTTTATTGTTCCCAACACTTTTTTGGGGGGAGAAAATCTAGCATAAAGTGGTTTCCTGCAATAATAAAACTTAAAATTCAAATATATGGTAGAGGGAGAATGGGTGGAATCTGAGGAATCATCTCTACCGTTTTTACAATGGTGTTATTTCCAGGACCCTCTGTTGTGCCTTCTTCCAACTGGTTACCCTCTTTGGTCCTCTGGGTGTCAGAGCTGGTGAAGACCTGGACAGAATACC
This sequence comes from Monodelphis domestica, assembly GCF_027887165.1. Taxonomy (NCBI): domain Eukaryota; kingdom Metazoa; phylum Chordata; class Mammalia; order Didelphimorphia; family Didelphidae; genus Monodelphis; species Monodelphis domestica. The sequence goes on along the minus strand of NC_077234.1, from coordinate 228,723,121 downwards.
AGCGCAACTGCATTTCACTGGAACTCTCGTAATCAGCCAAGTTAATCTGAGCAATTCCCTGGAAATAAGTTACATAAATTAAACAAGATAGCCACAAAGCATTTCCTTTTTCAAAAGATGAGAGAGACAGAGATGGAGACGGGTAAGGAGAAAGGAGATAAAAGGGAGATGGAGGAAGGAGGAGAGGAGAGAGAGAGAGACAGAAAGAGAGACAGAGACAGAGAGAGACAGAGACAGAGAGACAGAGAAAATTTCATAGTCTGTATTCCAATCTGTCCTGGTATGGTTACCTTGGGTTCTCAAAGGGTATGCCAATGAAAGCACAAGTTCTGAGAGGTCTTACTGAACCTCAAAGACTACAACTATGGACCTAACAGCATCTGATTTGGGCCTATCTCAATTTGGAAAGGTGTGAAAGGGTTGTAACAAATTGGAATTAGTGATGAAAGCATCTATACCAATGAAATAATAAGCAACAGAGAAGGAGAAGGAGGGAAGGAGAAAGAGAGAGAGAGACAGAGAGAGAGAAACAGAGAGACAGAGACAGAGAGAGACAGAGACAGAGACAGACAGACAGACAGACAGACAGACAGACAGACAGAGACAGAGAGAATTACAATCATGAAGCAGGTTGGTTTCCACTCTCTCTCTCCTTTTAAAAGAAAATGACCACTTACCAGCAGTTCCTCTTGAAGCTGATGGTCAACTGAACAAACATACAGTTGAAGTGACTTTAATTTTAAGACACTTGAATGTGCAGGGATTTGGAAAACTTCATTAAATATTAATGGAGCTTGAAATTCCAGAGCTTTGGAGCAGTAAGTGTTTGGTGTGCCTGAGTCAAGAGTTGGCAAATAGACTCTAATGTGTCTGGAAGTAAATTAAAAATATGGTAAATTTAAAATAGGCATTAAACACAGTTATTTCATAAGACTGTACAACCTATAGATCTATATGTACATTGTTGTATGGTCATTTTTCAGTTGTGCTTGACTCTTGGTTGACCCCATAGGGGGTTTTTCTTAACAAAGATAATGGAGTGATTTGCCATGTCTTTTTCCATATAATTTTATAGATGAGGAAACTGAGGCAAAGGGATTAAGTGACTTGCCTAATATCTTCCTGATTCCCAATCTGGAATTCCTTTGGGCAGAAAAGTTTAGGAGAATTAGAGGCCAGCTCCTACTCTCAGCTATGCCATTAAATAGCCAAGAGGAGTCACTTTGCCTTTCATCACCTCAGTTTACTTATCTGTAAAATGAAGGGATTTGACTAGATTTTCTTTAAGGCCTCCTCTAGCCTAAAATTCTGTTTCTTTATACATATATAAAAACTTCAAAGTTGAGTACAACTTTAATTTGACAGAAGGTTATTATTACTGAAGTTATTATAGTTATTACTGAAGATATGGGAAGAAGTCTTACATAAAATTAAAATGTAAAAATATCTGTAAAATACCTAATCTGAACAAGCATTATTGTAGGTGCTGATAGATATAAAGGTAAAGAAGAATTAGTCCCTACCCTCAAACTGCTTACATTCTTCTGGAAGATATATCAAAAACAGAACCAAGTTTAATCCAGGGTATGAAGTTAAAGGAACAAAAAAAACCAAAAAACTACCAATACGGAGCTCTAGAAATACCTGATGAGATAAGAGAGTGATGATAGCTATTGTTATCAAGGAGAGTTTCACAGAAGATGCAGAATCTGGGCTGATCCTTGAAGGACAGTAAGAAATATAGGAAGCACAGAGGAGGAAGGTACTGTGAGGATACACAAAAGGTTCTGGAATTTTAAATAGTCAAATCTAGATAGTATGTATTTTAAGTAAAATAATGCTATAAGTCAAAATATGGAGGGTATTGAATGTCACATTAGGTAGTCTGTACTTTAAAAAATACAACTACAATAAAAATTCACTAATTCACATTATAGAATGACTCAAAGAAAGTTTATTCATACTACCTTTAAAGAGTTAGCAAAAGCAAATTTGTGCAAATAAAATCGCAAGGGGAATATTTACTTATTTTAAAAAAACTGTTATCTTTCAAGAACTTTCACTTATAAACATGGTTATATCATAAGTATAGTATAATATAATTTAGTCTCTGGTTTTTAAAATCTGATGCTTATGAGGGCTTGTTAAGATTGCTTGCAGGCAATTACATGGCTCAGTGGGTTGAAAGCCAGGTCTAAAGAATGGAAGTCTTGAGTTGTCCTGGGCAAGTCACTTAACCTCCACTGACTAATCTTTTCCATTCTTCTACCTTGGAACCATATACACTCTACATTATACTGTATTGTTTCTAAGATGAGGATAAGGTTTTTAAAAAACAAAACAAAACAAAAACAAAATGTTTTCAGTGCTGAAGTAGTTGATTGGTATCTTTCATTTCTAAATCCATAAGCTATTGTAAGTAGCTGCTCCATAGTAGCTAAGTCTATAAGTCTATAAGCTACTCCCTCCCCGGCTTCCAAATATGAATTCCAAATATGTCCACCAGAAGGACAGAGAGAATGCAAGGTCATATGCAGTATACCAGCACTTTCTTTGTGCTCAAATGGCAATTCTTTGTTAAACTAGCATAAGTTAATGAAATTAATAAAGAATAATGAAATTTCCAGGTACAATATAAAGAGCCTTAAAAGCAATGAGGATTTCATTTCTGTCTTTGTACTCTCAGAGCCTGCCTGTGTGGTAGAGTCACAAGCCTGCCAGAGCAGTCATTGCAAGAAGAAATAGTTTCACCTCCGTTTACCTCTCTATTTCAAAAAGAAATAGTATAACTCAGTTTACATTTCTCTATTTCAAGTGGCACCCTTAGTCTGACTGTACCCAATAATTCCACAGGCAGGAAAGATAGTAAAGATGTTCAAACAAGTGGTTTTTGGTGTGGTGGTTTTGGCAGCCATTGCTTGCTTTTAGGCTTATCATATTCTATACAGCAAACCGACTCAAATGGTAGTGGAGAGTGTGGATTATGTAGGAAACTTGATAATGATTGTGTTACAATTACCATTTCAACATGAACTAGTTCTCTGGCAAGTCCTGGCACAAGTATATGTATTCTTCATGGCTGTGTTGCAGACTCTAACCCAAGTCAGGAAAGCATTTAGATTCATGGTACCCCTTAAGGCAGAGAAGATTATGGCCATTGACAACAACTTAGACAAGATGATTAAAGCAGTGTTTGAACAACTAATTAAGGAAAAAAGGTTTAGATATAGTTATGGGAAAGGACAATGGGCAAACTGAGGATGCACCTCAGGAAACTGAAGGTGATAATGAAAATGAAAACCAGGCTGCTAGTGCCCCTGAGAAAATCTGCCCATTGAAGGAAGTCACCAAGCTAACAACTAATGCTGTTGTTATTCACTCAAAGGCCCATAGACAATTCATTCCTCAGGAACTCGAGTCCATTAAATGCTGTTTTCCAAAATTTGTGGACAATCCTTTTAAATCCCACAAGGAGTTGAAGAGAGCATTTCAGATCTTTGATCCAGACTTCGAGGATGAAGAATTTTTACTATCAGAATTGTTCAGCCCCCACGAAAAAGGGCAATTTTTGGAGAAGATTGGTTCTGAGAGAAATTTGACAAGCTGGCCCACTGTAGATCAAAGAGGGGACATGGACTATGCCAATCCAACATGCATGTCTTATCTGAAAAGGTGCAGGGAGGATTTACTGCAAGCAATTAAGCAATGCTGTTCTAAACCTAGTACATGGGCCAAGTTTGACAAGGTCAGGCAGGATAAAGGAGAACATCCTGCCACATACATAGAGCATCTGTCAGAAATGGCAGAGTCAATCTTAGGTTTAGAAGCAGATAATGAAGAGACAGCTGGACATGTCTGTAGACAATTTCTGAGGGGATGCACACCCAATTTGAGGACATTTTTCAAGAGCTATTTCCCTAAATATGACTCCGCTTCCCTAATTGAATTGAGAGAGGCTGCAGGTTACCTATTTGAAAACAACTCAGATCAGAGTAAGGAAGTTCAAGACCTGAAAGATAAGTTAGAGAGGACTGAAAAGGATTTGAAACAAAAGGAGATTGATGAAATTAAAAATTTGAACACCATTGGGACTTTCAAAACATTTAGTTCCCAGAAACCAGGGAAAATCAGTGCAAAATGAAACTATGGAGTGTTTCTTTTGTCACAGTAAAGGACACTTGATTAGAAACTGCTTTTTGAAGAAAAAACAAGAGAGTACTAACAGAGAAAAACATAATGCAGAAACTAGGTACAAGAAATCCGCTTGCTGTTCACACTGCAAGTTGAAGTCCTCAAAACAAGCTCCTGATTTGAGAGAAATGCAAAAGGCAACAGAAACTGGAGCTAAGCCAAAGTATTCAGATATGGTTAGAAGGGAATTATGAAGCCAGGACCCTAGTGTGACACTTGGAGGTAGAAGAAATTGTGAGGAAAAGGCTGCAGACAAAAATAATAGGAAAAAACCTGGGAAATAGTGTAAAATTGGTGCAAGAAAGTGATTCTCTGAATGATAGCCATTGCAATAAAGCAAGAAAAGGCAGAGCCAGATTACAGACAATGAGGCAGAAATTAAGGAAGTAACATCTCAAATTGCAAATGAGATGAGGGACTTTGATAAGACCTATATAGTAATCACAAAGGAAAAGTCTGTAAAGGAAATCAAATCATTCCTAGAAAACTTTTTCCAGTGTAGAGTGGATCATGGGATTGAATCATGCAAAAGAAAAAGAAAAAGTCACAAGAACTCCAGAAAAAGTTAGTGACTAATAAGGAGACACATAATTTCAATTCCCTAAAGGTTACTGTTGATAAAGATGACAAGGCTCTAAAAAAATTCACAGATGAAGTCCCACCTAACTTAGTTACTTCTCCCAAGAGCTTTATGACAGAGGTACCCTTAGAAATGACATATAGTTTGAATCCAGAAGCTAGTACTTTTCATCCAACAATGAGTGTTATAGATAAGAAAAAACTAACTGATAATGAAGCTGACATTGCTTTTGAACACAAAGATTATCATATTCAAAGTAGTGGAGGTGACATAGTTAAATTTGAATCTGAGGATGGAATGGCAGGCTTAGTAACAACCAAGGATTCAGTTAGTGCCAATGTTCTATGGGGCACAGGGGTATCTAGTCAGAGCAACTGCCATGGTTTAGTTTCATGTTCCATTGAAGATTTCATTGGGAATGAATCAAATCAAGAAGAATTAACTGAGTTACATATGCACCTGAAAGAGGGTAGCAAGGGCATGAACAATGAATCATTAGTTATGAACACCTTGGCTACTAAACCAGAAACAGATACATGTTGTTGTGGGGGACAACATGAAGACACACATCCTATTACTGACACTGGGGGACCTGCAGAAGTAAAAACCTTATTCCCAGAAGAAAATAATAACTTAGAGGGAAAGATTCCTATCTCTACACAGTCAAATGAGAATGGACCTCAGACTAGTTGTGTAGGTAGAGTAGGCAGAGTAGGATCTGTGATTATTAACAGTATACAAGATCTGCATAACCCCATACCATCTAGTTTACCTATTCAAAATGAAAATCTAAAGCTTAATAGTGAGAAACAAAAAGAAATTGACTTGAGGAACACAGAAGCTGGTGCAAAGGCTTAGATCAAAACACAAAGCCAGAGTTACCAACATCTGACAAAGGTTTAAATGGCATTGAGCAGAATCCAAATAACATAGCAATTGGATTTAGTGATTCAGAGTCGGACACTGAATCTGAAGGAATACCAGAAGGTGTGCTAATAATGGATGAAGATGATGTAGAACAAATGCCTTATCAGTTTTATAAGCTTTATGAAGAGTTAGATGAAGAAGGGGAGGTGTGGAACACAAGTGAAAAGATAGCATACCTGGAACCCGTGCAAACAAACTCATACCAATACAATGATGAGGAGTTATTCTTTGGGCACAGAATAAGCTGTATACCATTTGAAAAACTTTATGCAAGCTTAGGAGTTGATAATGAAAATGACTTTATAGATAAGTTGAATTAAATGGCTTATGCGGATATAGAATCTGAATGGGAAGGATAATATCAAGAACTAGGTTGAGAAGTGGGGGAGGGGACATAAATAAAAAATGTCATTTCTATTCTCTAACTTCAAACACATGATAAGTATCATTCATGCTGTAACAGTGAAACCAAGATTAGTCAGAGTTCCATAGGGTAACATGTGAATGAAGACTAGTCTTGGGGTAGCATAGGATATAAGTTACTCCAGCAAGAGAAGAACCAGCAATTCAACAGCAAGAATACTCCTAAACTTGTAGTAAACTTCATAACTAGGATAGATACATACATTAGAGTGCTAGAGAAGCATAGATTCACATTGGTTGAATCTGTTATAACATGACTTTAACAGCAAGTTATAGATGAAAAAAAAAAAGGTTATCCACATCTTTCAACCTTCACCCCTAAAACAGTCTCTACCAGGGGGAAGGAAGAGAGAGAGGGTATACCATGAAAATATTATTTCATAATTTCAGATATCTCACTAGACATAACAATGTGATCATGTCATCAGTGATGATACATATGAACAGCAACAAATAGCCCAAGAAGAAAGCAATAAGAAGCCTGGTGAATGTAAGCCTACTGAGAACAAAGGAAAGCACTGGAGAATACTTGCCACCAGAATACAGTAGAGAAATCCCTGCACAAGTTAAAATAATGAAAGGATAGCACCCATGAAAATATACAGCCAGTAACACAGAAAACAAAAGGAAACTTGCATTTGAAAGAATAGCAGCCACAAAGGGGGAAAAAAAAGCCTCAATATAAAATATAAAATAGTCTCTGCCTGAAACAGTAACAAAATGAAATGAACTATTTCCAAGTACTACATGCAGTAACCATGCAAAAACTACATACAGTAACCATATGATAGACCTCCTTGATGAAAAAAAAATTGAAAAACTATACTCTTAGGCATAACGCTTGCCCCCATGCATGAAGAAAAAACACAAGTTGAGCTAACTTGCAAGCATGAAGAGAAACAAAGGCAAAGCCTACCCCCATGCATGAAGAAAGTCTGATAAATTCTGCATGCACAAAGATTTCAACTCACTTCCATGCAAAAGTAACTTTTCACTCTTTCTTGCACACACACATGTAAATCTCACACACATGCATTGTTCGTGTGTTCCCAGGTTCCTGATTATTGCAGAGGATCCTGATTTGAGGAACACATGTCTTCAATCAAGTTACAGAAGAGTGAAGTGCTGACCAGAGAGGATGGAAGAGATTTTCTACAAGCAACATGACTGGACGTGGAAGGACTTTGGAACTTTGTTTTTTGGAACTCTGGATCGTGAGGATGTGTAAGGAAGCATCATACATATAAACACCACATACATGAATACACATCCTACATAGCAAAGTAAGATATTCATGGATTGGGTGAGTATACAATGTGCATAATTACATGACAACAAGACACACTGATGAGAAAGTTCTGTGGAAAATTCAAACAGACAAAGTTTTTCTTTTATGAATGAGTTTGCACAGAAATATACAAGGATATATATATATATGTAAATCTGTATGGACACACGTACTTACTAAATTACTAATGAGCTAACTTTTTAGAGTAAGTTATTAACAATCTAACTAATAACAACAGTGATAGCCTAGTGAATTGGTCCAAGGCTTAGGAAATAGAGACACAGATGTTCTGAAGTATAGAAAAGTTACATTGTATTATGATTGTAGTTTAGCATTTGTTAGTAGTAGATTTTCTTAGTGACTATATAGACATTACGATAAGTCATTTGCATGTTCAATATGTTGGCGAAATTGTTGATGATTTTGAATGTTGTTACTTATTTTGTTATGGAAAACCTATTTTCCTAAACCATTTTCCTATGACCCATTCTTAGCTTAGTATTTAGATAGATAGAACAGCTGAGATGAGTTTAGGATTTTGTTATTTGGGGGGGAGGGAAGAGTATATTTCAGATAGCAAAGAGTTAAGATAGATAGATGAAATTATTAAGGTAAGTATCATGGGAAAATGCAAGTTGCATTCTTTTACTAATAAAAGGGGGAATTGTGGTAGAGTGCCTGTCAATCAAGAACCAGGGTTCCAAATGGAATAGTCCCAGGAGTTGGCAGTTGAGCTGACCAGGGGGAGGGGACAGAACTTGGAGTCACTCTCCCTGGAGGAGGAAACCTGGCTGAAAGACCCTTGGGCTGACTTGGTTTTGGAGTTCTCTGATCAAGGGGAAACCTCTGTTCTTTCTGAGATTTGACTGATCAAGAGTTGGAGGAAAGCCAGACTGAAGGAGAGATTTTGGACTTTGTTTTCTCTCTGGGGTTAAGCTTAGAGACCTTGCTGATTTTGTGAAGAAGAAGAAAGAAGATTTTGAAAGCTGTTGTCCTCCAACTCCCTAACTGTCTTAGAGTCACAGTTTGTGATTGGACTACTTCTTCAAACCCTCCTAAAATTCTCCTTGTAGTTTAGGGAAATCTTCATCCCTCTTACCTCAGTTTCCCATCTGGTTATCACACTAAACCCCTTACCTGAGAAAGAAAACTAGAGTATTTTATAGTCAACTCAGGGGCAGGGAGGAAGCCAAAGGCTTCCAGCAGTGGGTTGGAGAAGGGAGGGAATGAAGAGGGGAGGAGGTTAGAAAGATATACTGATCCATCAGCCATCAGTAGGGATCAGTAGGCAAACCCCAGAGCATTCCCCAAAGCAGTTCCCCTATACCAGCAGTGTCTCTCATCTATCCCCATTGTAAGGAAATCATCAGGGTGTGTCCCCTAGTAGTAGCTCTCTAGTCAGCCAGAGCATTCAGTCATTGCAACAAAAGAAATAGTCCCCTCAGTTTACCTATTCTATTTCACCTGGCAGATAACAGGTACTAAATAAATGTTTATTGATCCTTTAAAAATATTTCCCATTTCAGACTGGTCCACTCTCACCAGTCAATTAAACTTACTGAGTTTCTACAGAATTTTTATTTCAAGAATAATTTGATATCCCACAAATTGTGATTGCATGAGGGTTCTAATCAAGTGTTAAAATAAGAATTTGTTAAAGTAGTTCATTCATTGAATTAATATTTGTCTGTTTTTCTCTAAATATATGTAGACTTTATATTTCTCTTTACTAAAGATGTGCTCGTATCCTGGTGTGGCAATGGCATCAGTTCTTTAAGAGAAAGGTGTTGAACTCACATTCCTAGGGAAGCTGAACCAAATTAAAATGCAATTGGGAAATGTTTAACAAATAAAATAAAATACAATGTAACATAGATAATGTTAATTTGTAATTTTTTTAGGATCCATTTCTATTTGAGTTTTATATCATTGCTCTAAGGTTATGCTTTTAGAGAAGGCAACCTCTAGAAAGGTCTAGTCTAATCCTCCTTTAAGAGGCAGACTTCCAGAAAGCTGGGTAATGGATGATATATTATTTTGGCTATATCTCATGAAGAATTTGTCATCAATCATGGAAGAAAAGGCTGCCTTCTGGGCTATGAGGGGGAGCTGGTGGAGACACACTTAGGAAACACCCACATCTCTAAAATCTGAAGAACTAGAAGAGTTGAATTGGTGGTCACTTACATCTTGCAGCCTTCTTTCACAATCTGCCCAGCAAAATTTTTGAGTTGGAGGACATTCACTAGGAGACAATCATTTCCCTTATCATGCCTACAAAATAAAATAGTGATTTATTCACATGAAACTACTTGGATAATGGGGTGGGGTGTAGGGAGAGGAAAATGTCAAAGCTCAACTTGAGAGGCGTCCAGATAGGCAAGCCTAGACACAGGTTCAGATCTGTCTCAGATACTTCCTAGCTATTGGACCTTGGGCAAATCACTTGACCCCCATTGCCTAGCCCTTACCATTCTTCTGCCTTGGAACCAATACTTAGTATTGATTCTAAGATGGAAGGTAAGGGTGTAAAGAAGAAGGAACAACAAAAACAACTTGAATGCAGAAATTAGGATAATATTAGATGTGTGTGTATACAAATATACACATATGTGATACGCATATACAAATACACATATATGGTATTATTGTTTGCAACTTACACAAAGCTATTTTGTCGTGGCTGAAGATTACTGGACATAAGTTATTGTCATTATTCTGTCAGTTATCCAATAGTTACCTCTTAAATGAAAAAAAAGGGTCTGGACACCCAAAAAGGATGATATTGTGGTTCTCTGATAACACAAATTGAGGAATAAAGGCAAATAGACTTCAACATCTATTAATTCTCCCCACCCTACAGCAAGCAGATGGGAATGGTTATTTCAAGTCCCAACAATGATTTGTAATACTTTTTACAGACAATAAATATGTACAAAGGGTTTGGGGGGCACCTGTCCCATTGGGGTCTACCCCCCTAATCTCCATTTATAAGCTAGTTCCTTTCTAATTTTCCACTTCTCAGTAGTGGTGTCTTAGCAAATGCTTAATTAACACTTGCTGAAAGCTCAGACTCAAATAGGGGATATGAAAAGACATGCCTCCTCAAATCTTTGACAGTGGGGGAACAGGAAGAAGGGATCTAGCTGCTATGTCCATAGTACCAACAAAGAAGGGAAAGATTGAATCTGAACTCACAAAAATCCAACATGTATCTGGGGCTCTTCATTAGTGGTAGTATCATTGTATGCAGGCTCCTCGCTATCTTCATTCCTATTGACATTTGGAAAAAGGACAAGGTTATCCACTTAGATTTCTTCTAAGGGGGTAAAACCCATAAATTCTTTCAGTTGTGCTGATTCTTTTCTTACCAGAAAATGTTGCTATTGGAATGGACCCGTGTTTCACTTGCAAAAAGAACTTCCAATAAGGAAACTAGACCTACCAATGCAAACCAGTATCTTTTCTACAGTTCCAAATTCCTAAAAGAGTGGCCTGAGAAGTCATTGGACTTGCTCACAGCCACAGAATTAGTGTATGCTATAGATGGGTTTTATACCCCAGTATTCCTGACTTTGAAGTTGATTCTCTATCCAAATGATGTATACGAATATATATGTATACACATAATATACATATGTTTTGCTAATCTTAAAGCATTTCACCCTTTTCTTTATTTTATTTTAGTAGCAAATTTCCATATAAGATTTCCAAAGCTAATCTTAAAAGTATTATATCTATCATCATACTATGCTATCTCTTAAAGACACTTTTTTAGTAACTGGATAGAAAACTAATCAAGTAAATATTTAACCAAATGCAAAGACTTCAAGGGCAGTTACGTGGTTCAGTGGATAGAAAAGCAGGCTTGGAGATGGGAGGTCCTGGGTTCAAATTTTGCCTGAAGACATCTCCCAGTTGTATGACTATGGGCAAGTCACTTAACCCCAACTGCCTGGCCCTCACTACTTTTCTGCCTTGGAACCAATACTATCAATCCTAAGACAGACATATAAACAGATTTTCTAGATCAATTACAGAGCATATAGTTAAGATACTTCCAAATTTATAGTTAAAAAAAAAACACCCCAACAACCCTTGCCTTCCATCTTACAATCAATACTGTACATTGGTTCCAAAGTAGAAGACCAGTAAGGGCTAGGCAAGGGGGCGGGTGGGTTAAGTGACTTGCTCAGAGTCAAATAACTGGGAAGGTTCTTAGGCCAGATTTGAACCTGGGACCTTCTGTCTCTGGGCCAGTCTCTTAATACACCGAGCATAGCTGCCCCCTAAAATTATACTTCTTTAAAAAAAAAAAGGCTATTTGTAACATTTTCTTGGAACTCATCTATATGGAAAATTGGGGGAAAAGGAACTTCTGCTAGTTCCATGAATGAAAATAATTTGTTCAGTGTCTTAAAATAAGCCACAGAGAGTCATAGAGAGCACAGAAACCAAAGGAATGCTAAGATCATGAATTTAGGGCTGAAAGTGCCTTATTGTTCATCTAGTCTAATGCTCTCATTTTTTGCAGATAAGGAAACTGAAGTCCAGATATAGTCAATGATTTATTTGCCCAATGACATGCATTTGGGAAGTGGCTGAACTGAGGTTAGAACTCCAAAGCCCTGATTCAAAATCCAGCTCTCTTCCCTCTGTGTAATCATACTGCCTCTCCATCTGGACTTGGAAACAATAAAGCAATATAAAAGACAGAAACCCCCTTTTCCTCCCTGGGTGGGTTGGTTATATGCACATGCTAATTAAAGAATGAGAATAATAGCAGTTTATTCTCTTTTGGTTAGATTTGTGCTTTCATTAGCAAAGGGAGTTCCCCAGGTAGAAAATTCCCATGATACCGATGCAGTTTGGCAACTGTTAAGCAATTTACAATCTTATAGTTGCCTGGAGGTTATGACTTGCCCATAGACATACAGCTAGTAGGTGTGAGGTGCAGGACTTCATCCCAGACCTTCCTAACTGAGGCTGGTCTTCTGTTCACTATGCTAAGGTGTTACATCTATATATATGGTGTGTGGACTAGTTTATGGACATTTCATTTGTGTAGACATCGTATTAGAGAGAATATACTATACCTATTAAATATTAGGTTAAAGTTTAGATGTTCTTAAAGAAAACACTATTCTTGATTTTAAGGATCTGAAATAAGAATCAGTCATTATATACTTACATGAAATTTCTTTTTTTCTTTCTTTTAAACCCCTACCTTCTGTCTTATTTTCAATTCTAAGACAGAAAGGTAAGGACTAGTCAAACAGGGTTAAGTGACTTGCCCAGTCACATGGCTAGGACATGCCTAAGGTCAAATTTGAACTCAGGTCCTCCTGATTCTAGTCCTGGCACTCAATCCACTGTGCTACCTAGTTTGCCCTTCTTGTGTGTATTTTAACAGGTTACTAAAGTATAATTGACCTACACTTCTCAAGCTTTTCATTGGAGTAGTAAACAATTAAAAAAGACAAATCTTAGTTTTGACTCTTCTATCTCCCATCCACCTTTAAAGTAAATGACAACTAAAGGCTATTGAATGCTGTTCACAACAGTACTAGGTCTGAGACTTGACCTCAGCGTTTATTTGTGAAAGTAGGTAAGCCATTTCCTTCTCTGTCTCTGTTTTCTGCTCTATAAAATAGTGATGAGGATACTCACAGGGTTGCTTCAAGAAAAATGTCTTTAAAAAATAGGCACTTAAAAGTGCCTATCCCCAGGAGAAAGCAAATATGTTGAGTTCAAAGACTTTAAATTTTTGTCTTTGCATCCCCAGCACCTAGTATAGTATCTGATATAGGATAAGCACTGATAAGTGACTAGAACTGCACTGATCATATAGATGATATGAATCCACAAAAACTGCTTTTGAAGAAAGGCTATTCTTAGCAGTGTGACCTTAGGCAAGTCACTTAATCTCTTTATCACTTTTCTACCTTGGAATCAAAACTTGGTGCCAATTCTGACAGAAGGTAAGGATTTAACAAAAAGAAAGAAAGCTTCCCTAGATTACAAGTCATTGTTATCTGCTTATCTTCCCTATGTAAACTGAGTGGATAATAACTCAAATTTCAAGTAGTGGACTGGGATTCAGAAGACCCAGTCCTAGTCTAAGATCTTGGGCAAGTCAATTAACGTCTCTAAATCTGTTTCCTCATTTAATGATCTGACCACTATTATTATATTCCAAACCATGTGCAGAATTCAGATCAAAGTTTAAGGTAAAAATATTCATTTAAAAATAGATCCAAGAAATGAAAATCCTAGAGCTCACAAAAGGGATTTTTCAATGACTTCCAAGGAAGCTCTGGTTCCTGGCAGCGAGTACAGAACCCAGTTAAATATAGTGTGACAAAAATTAGAGGAAGACAAAGAAAACATTTGGACATTTAAAAGTAACTATAATCTGTCAGTTTTTTAAAAATAACAAGATAATGTAGGAATATAAATTGTGGCTGATCAGTATTGTCCTTTGTGTGTGTATATATGAGAACAATTGAATCAGGCTGATTTTCTCCTCATAGAACAGTGAACATAAAAATATGCCTACTGGCAGGAGAGCCAGAAAATAATTATTATAATATATGTAATATAATAAATGTAAAATCTATCATAAATAATAAATGCTTACTGAATGACTGACTCACTGAGTCAGGGTGAGGGCAGGAATCTTCCCTGTAAGGAAATAGGTGGGTGATGGGAAAAGACCAACCCACTACCACCCCCATAAAGCCACAAGGAATTTCCTCTTAGGGTTTACCACAACCCAAATTCTCGGAGATGAAGAATAAAGCTAAAAGTTTTAGTACTGTAAATTCAAATTTTCTAGCCTATTAAAGGAACCAAAATAATAATTTTATTCAGGATCTCAAGAGAACACTACTGTGTGTGTGTGTGTGTGTGTGTGTGTGTGTGTGTGTGTGTGTGTGTGTGTGTGTATGTTTGTAAATAATTTGGGGGAAGAAGAAAAAATTGTAAAATCATATAACCAACCTTTTCGTTAAAGGCTCAAAAACACCACTGTCACTAGCCAGCGAATAATCAGAGAGACATGCAGAAACCCGTCTGGCCCTCCTCTCTGACCTCCTAGCGCTGTCTTCTCTTAAAGTAACTGCTGTAGAGAAAAGAAATAAACAGTGTTAGAAGGTGACAATAAACTTTGACATCAATAGGAAAAATGCAAGGAATTTGATGCTACTCTCAATGAAAATATGAAATGAAAACTTCTAGCTATAACTATAATCTATCTTTAAAAAAAAAATAAACAGACCAAGGTCTGGCTTTTTCTTCTGGAAACTAGAGAAAGGAACTTTGTAGTTGCTTCTCTTCAAGGTTAAAAAATAGCTAAACCTCTTTGAAAGTGCTGAAAAACTATCAAAAAAGAAAAAAAAATAAACATCTGAAGTCTTTGACGTAACTTTTTGTACCATCATCCAATTCATGGGACACTACAAGAAAGATGACTATTTTAAATCACTAATAAAACTAACCAATATGTGGAATAACAGATTATTGGGTTGCAAGGGTAGACTATAAAATGATACTCAATAATGGTCACTTCTTTTTAAATGACCAGCACAGTACCAATAAAATTTTATTTTATAAGGGAATAGAGAAAGCACAGTAACAATGTCTCAAAAAGGAACTATGTACTTTTTTGAGGGGGAATGGGGAGAAGAAAAGACTGATTTGCATTGCTTCATAGTTTGAATAATAAAGGAATAAAATAGGAATATACAACAACAACCAGAAAAGTACAGTGTGACAATTTTAGTTGAACTCATTTTCCACAACTCCTCTGCTATTCAAACAATCTATCTAATAAAAGTCATCCCAAAATGTTCAAAGTAATAAAGTCTACACTCAACAAACCGAGTTCATGACATTTTTCTATTATTATTCTATAGACTTAAGAACACAAATGTAAATTTCTGTCATTTAATACACTAATATTAAGTTCTCTAATCATCCTTATATCATTAGTATAAATTCTATTTCTTTTTCACTATTATTCCCCCAAAAAGATAATGCAGAAATCAAAATAAGGAAACAAATTCTCAAAGACCTCCCCCCAACAGGGTCATTAGATCTACATGGCTACAAAAGTTAAATGAAAGAGGTACTGTCAATAGTTATCCTTGGTCAGTAAAAACAACATGGAAGAAACCACTCAACATCCCAAAACATCTGCTCTTGGGTTTCTATGCAATGAGGTTAACCATAGGGAGTAAAGCACACATAAAGGGAGGGCATGAAATCTTAGAGCTACATTTTCTTTTTAAATCTCTGACCTTTAAAAATGTTTCTTTAAACAATTTGCATACACTGAGACACAGTCCAATAGGTATAAAAATGCTTGAACAAAAGGGAAAATGCAATAGAAAGTATATTCTGCATAAAGTTTATAGCTCAAGTGTACTATATGTTATTAAATTCTTTTTAAAAAAATAAGATTATACAAACGAAGTTAAAGTTTTTATAAAAGCATTGTTCACGAATTCAGTAATCACCACTTAAAGAATAGTTAGCATAATTACCTATGGAATAAACTGTAAGACTACTATAATGTAACTCCTGCACATTTTATGAAACTAGGCAACATACTTAACAATGATACAACAAAGAATTAGAAATCAAAGGTAAAAAATAATACTAAGTTCACTTACAGTGAATTTTTCTGTTGTGCCGCATGAGAAACAAAATAAAAAGCAGAGTGAAAAGGAGTAGATTTTCTAATCTGATATTTAAAAACAGCATGAATATAGTCATTAATATGTGACTAAACAAATAAGAAAATTAAATGTGCTTACTGAATCATAATTAATATTTACCTGAAAACAGAAATTATATCAAGATCAAGGTATATTTAATTTTAAAATATACTGGTTACTGCAAAGTTAAAATAACATTTGTGAACATCCAGATACTTCTCTCTTCTCAGAAGAGTCCAAATGATTGACATCTAGATGAAAAACTGTTATTTGAGGAAATATCCTTCCCTTGCCCCCCAACATTAAAACTAATTGCAAGATGTAGCAATATTGTTTTATGGGAACCACGAGATGGTGAGAATAAGTTGTGTGATTTTAGGTACATTGATAACCATTCTGGGCCTCAGATTCTTCTAGTAAAATAGAATAGATTTTAAAAATTCCATTTAATGAACATTTGCTTAATCCAGGAGGGCATCTTTTCAGGTACTAGAATGTGAGAGGGGTGGAAAGGAGAGGAGAGGAGAGGTTTGAACTTATTATCTTCAGATCTTCTCTGCAGATGGAATTACCAGTATGGAAACTCCTTCCACCAATGCAGATGATGATGATAATAATTATTACTCATTTATTATTAGAAATATTACGGATTTAGGCTACATTCTTTCTGTAAGCCTCTTGGAAATTCCAGTTGTGCTCGATACCCATGAATGAAATTTTATCCAATCCCTGGTGTTCAAGAGAACTCCATTTTAACTACTTTTTTTGGAATATTATTTTAATTTTTAAAGTAAGTTGGGTGCAATATATGGTATGTTACCACAAGGTGGCAGTAAGAAAACACAGTATGAACCAATTGCATTCAGAAGCTAATAGCAAAACTTTGTCTATGTAGTATCTATCAGGGTAGCAATGATACAAGGAGAAGGTTTTAAAACTAAACTTAGGGGACAGGAGGACTGTGGAGGAGGAAATTTGAGAGGACAACAAGGGGTTTGGGACATAAAGATTCGTGGTGACTATCCTATTGGTACCTTAGACTTTATAGACTTAAAAAAAGGATGGAAAAATTAAATTATCATTCGTTAAAACTTTTTCATTTCTGTTTTAAAATGATAACATGGTCA
This sequence comes from Monodelphis domestica, assembly GCF_027887165.1. Taxonomy (NCBI): domain Eukaryota; kingdom Metazoa; phylum Chordata; class Mammalia; order Didelphimorphia; family Didelphidae; genus Monodelphis; species Monodelphis domestica. The sequence goes on along the minus strand of NC_077234.1, from coordinate 228,705,865 downwards.
CAGGGAAGAAGTAAATAATTAACCATTATTCTTCCAAAATTGATCTGGTCTTTAAACACGTTTTTTATGAATGATGTTGACATATCAGTATTGTTCCTAGGTTTGCAGCATTATTCAAAACATTCTAGGCACAAAATTCACATCAACCTGATTTTGCCAGACATAAAAATCCCTCACCTAGAATTTTTGAATATTAAATAATAGTCTGCTAGGTGGCATAGAGCACTGGGCTTAGAGGCAGGAAGACTCAAGTTCAAACATGGACTAACACATTTACTAGCTGGCTGTCTTTGGCCAACTGGTTGCCTCAGTTTCCACAATTGTACACTGAGGGAAATAATTTTAACACCTACCTCCTAGAGTGGTTGTGAGTATAAAATGAGAGAATATTTATAAAGTGTATAACATAGTCATGGCAAATAGTAGGTCCTACTTAAATGTTGTTGTTACTATTTACTTTGTATATATTTTATATTTATTTATACATTGTTTTCCCTCAAATATAATGAAAACTTCAGACCGCAAAAATTGTTTTATTTTTTGCCTTTTTATCCCCAGTAAAGTGCACAAAGAGAACAAATAGAATGAAGTTATTAAAGGTCCACTGAATGCAGAAATTAAGTATGGTGGCCTGTAGACTGGTGTGTGTGTGTGTGTGTGTGTGTGTGTGTGTGTGTGTGTGTGTGTGTGTGTGTGTGTGTTTAATGTTAGCCAATTTAAAATATATTTCAGGTTGAATACTTAATATTCTCTAATAAAGGTACTGGGAAATACTAACAAATGACTTCGTTTTCAAGAAAATAAAACCAACCCTTCTATCATGGGAAAAGTTTATGTTTTAATCTTAGAGCAAGACAATGTTACTTTTTGTTTTCAAATGATGCACTCACACAAATTTATTAGGGCTTCATACAAAATGAACTTAATATATAAAATGTATGTATTATTTAAAAATTTTCATCTATGTAAGTTAAAATGGGGAAGAAAAGAAACAAGAAGAACTTGGGTTTTTCTCCCCCTTTATATAGCACATGATATCTTCTGTCTTGGAATCAAGTATCAATTAAGACAGAGAAGTGGTAACAGTGAGGCAATTTGGGATAAGTAATTTGCACAGAGCTATAAAGTGTCTGAGGCCAGATTTGAACCCAGGTCTTCCAGACTCTAGGCCTGGCACTCTATCCATTGAGTCACCTAACTGTCCCAAATAACTATATATATATTTTTATATATACATATATGTATATACAAATTTATTTAATATATTATATATTTAAAATATATATTAATATATATTTTAAAATATATTTTTTAATGGCAATTATCCCTAAAGCTGCAAGGTGGCACAGTGGAGAAAGTGTTGAACTTGGAGTCAGGAATATCTGTGTTCATATAACGCCCCAGAAACTTACTAGCTGTTCTGACTCTGGGCAAATGACTTACTCTCTCAGTCTCAGCATACTCAGCTATAAACAGAGTTGATACTAATAACACCTACCTCACATGGCTGTACATACAGCACAGCATTTTTATGAAGCATAAAGAAATCTATATCATCATTATTGAAAATTATAAATTAGGTGAAAATGTAAACTATTAAGTGCTTACAATATGCAGGAATAGGGATAGATGTCTAAGTGGAAATTATTTTATATTCTGTCCCCACCAAGTCATAGAATACATGATAATATATTATTATATCATATGATAATATATAATAATAATGGTCTCCAGACAAAAGATTGGGGTGATCTTGGACTAAATAGTTCAGAGTATAATAACCTAATATTATATATTTATCTGTTTCAGATGCTAACATTTTATCAAGATTTAAACTGGGCTCAACAAATCTTTATTAAATAATACTCTGTGCAAAATAGTAGACATTATGGATGCAAACACACAAAATTAGTCTCTACCCTTAAAGAACTTAGTGGTTTTTTTTCAATAAGCTATTTTATTCAGTGAAGGGCAATATCTAAAACTAATCTGTGGGTATAACTTACATGGCCCATAATGTGTAAGGGAGAAAAAAATTATCAGAAAGAAAATGCCTGCTTCAGAAATAAATGAAAATTTGAGTCAATTAACAAAATTTTAAAACCTGCAAACCAACCATAAATTAAAAAGTAATTGTGTAATTGAAAATACAGAGCATATTTAATTGGCACAATTTTATGTATAGAATCCTTCCTCTTTGGCACCCAACCCCACCCTGTCCCCCATCAAACATCCTATTTATAAACTTACTTCCACTAGTAGTTGGGGCATTTGCCAGTTGTGGTCGTAGCTGTTCTCGGACTCCTTCACTGTCCCCATGATATCCAGAAGGTTGAAGTGAAGTTGTCCCCTGTGTGTCATCATCTCCCATAGCTGAGGCTGGAGCCCTGAGCCTTTCTAGAGCTCCCATACCTAACATTTCAAATCCATCAGACATTTGGGCAAGAGGGGAATCCCGAGAAGCAGAAAGAAAGGGTGTATCTAATGGGGAACTTGGTGGGGACAAGGAAGACAAAGATGAGCGAGAAGACAGGGAAGCTAGGGACTGAGGTGTGTCCAGGGATCTCCTTTGCTTATTGAAGTTGGAATGTCCTGTGGACTCAGAGAATGGTGCATCTTTTCCCAGAGAATCAAATGGAATTAGGTCAAAGCGCAGATGCTGGCCATAATCTGCATCTGATTTTTCATACTGGGGAAGGCCATAGATGTCTGTAAAGCTGATGGAGCTTAAGGAACCCCTGCTGGATGCCAGTGATCCCCGGCTAGATGCCAGTGATCCTCTGCTGCTTCCAGAGGACACTGTCAGAGTGCTGGCAGATAAACTGAAAGAAGAAATAAAAACCCAAGTTTTAGTACCACATTTCCATGACTTCTGCTTGTATATTATAATATTTCACACAAAGGTACATGATTCCATCTGCCATATAGGAGAGAAAATCAATCTAGTATCTCTTGTTAACAGTTACTGTTAATATTTGGATATATTTTGGCTGATAATCCATGAGTTTAATTTTATGTAAAAAAGATAATATTAAACAGAGGAATAATTAATAACTTTGCAGTCTCTTTGAGAGGTAATACTTAATACTTCCTTGCATGTAGCAAGCACTATAAAATCTTAATGGGGTTCAGTTTTTCCTCCAAAAATTTATGATCAAACAAACCAATACGGTATACATTTTTTTGTTTTGTTTTGCTTTGTTTTTAGTGTTTGTCCATTTTTGGTTAGTCAGATACAGGTATCTCTTCCACATTGTGATTTTCCTCACTAATGTTTCAATATATAATGGGTTGACATAAGAAATTAATTTGATGATTTGGGAGAGTTTTGCAGAAGCCACAGATGACACACAAAGGCCAGCAAATGATACAGAAAAAGTTTAGACACTCAGAACAAAAACATCACCCAAATTTTACATTAAGGTACCGTAAACACTCCAGAAAAGGAAAAGGGAAAAAAATCAGATTTCTTCTCTAGTATGAAGGGAGGGCCAAAAAACTTTATGCAGATTTTCAAAATCACAGGAGTGTCACACCACTAACCCCTACAATATGGAAGGGATACTTGTGTATCAGTTGTAGTAAATAAGAGTTCTATTTAATTATTTAGTTTGGACAAAAATGAGTATTTTATGAAGGAAGGAGTTAGAAAATTATTGTTGAAAATGAATCATTGAAGCATTTCATTTAAAAAAACTGACAATTGAATTAACTTATTTCTTTGCAATCATTATTTAATGCCACTCTAGCCTTTAAGTATGATAACTATCACTCATTTTTGAATAAAAAAGATGTTATATGTTGTCATTTGTAGAGTTATTGGCTTCTGTCATGTGCCTAAAGACACTAGTGTTTTCACCTCCTTTTATCAACACACTGTAATTTGATGAATTTACTTGCCAATGAGTCATTTTTCCCTTTGAAGAAATTTGAATATAATCACGAAATGTCAAGAATAATGAAATTAAACCAGAACTATAAATCTAGATGAGGTATGTTCCCATCACAATGGTGGTGGAGTGTGTGTGTGTGTGTGTGTGTGTGTGTGTGTGTGTGTGTGTGTGTGTGTGTTTATAACAAGTTGTTTTCTTAGTGGTGGTGGTTTTGATCATAACGGTGTGTAGTTTCCTTATGGGAATTAAATGCAAATCTCAACTACAATTTTCCTGGTTTCTTAAAATATGAAAATTAAATCTTTAAGTTTTTATGAAATGATTTTTATTTTCTATATTTCCAGCCAATAAGAAATGCCTAAGAGCAAGTGTAGACCCTCAAATACTCCCAGGTATTTCGCTATCATCATTATTATTTTAAACACTCACCTTATGTCTTTTAAAAACACATTTATTTATATTTTTAATGAAATGATACTATTCTCTAGTGTAAGGAGGGGATGGAAGGAAGGAAGGAGATACCAGGGAATTTTTTTAAATGTTTACTGTCCATCTTAGAATCAATATTAATGATATTGATATGATATAAACATAAAGTATCAATTCCAGGACAAAATGGTAAGGGCTAGGCAATCGAGATCAAGTGATTTGCCCAGGGTCACATAGCTAGAAGTGGCTGAGACCACATTTGAATCCATATCTTCCTGACTACAGGTCTGGTGCTCTATCCATTGTGCTATCTAACTCCCACTCCCTGACCCTGGGACATTATTTTAAACACCCATATTATTTGATTTTCCATGTCTGCCTACTAGTGATTTTGTTGCTTTTAAGACAAACACATTTTTCCTTTAATTCCCTGGAATAGACAAGAACTTAATAGACTACAATTTCTGCCACTTTTCCACTTTATTTTGACCAAATGATTCATTAGCCACTTTTAAGACTTCAAATCCATCCCATTTCCTACGTCCCAACCAATAGGAATTATGAGCATCACTCATTTGTAATCATTGTAGAGCAAAAATGAAAAAGTAGCACACAGCTTTATAAAAGTGACCTACCTTTTCAACTGGGATTGTAGATAGGACGTTAAACGGGTAGCTTCTTCCAGCTGCATAAGCAAACAGTTTCGCTTTTCTTGAAGAAGAATCCTGAAATATAAAATGCACATGTGAAACATGCACATACACTACTGCTAAATTTTTTTTAAATGAAACAGATTTTTATACCAGGAAATTCAACCACAATTTTACAGTAAAAGCACAACATGTACTTGTTATGTCAAAATACTCAAGATTATAACAATGTCAGGATGCATTTATATATTTGGGAATCTCTGAACCAGCCTACATCACCAAACATTGGGAAGAAAACACACAGTTGTTTTAAGATGTTCAGTTCCTTAATTTTATTTCATACAACCACTCTGAATTGATTGAAAAGTTAAAGAAAATATTTCCAAATATCTTTTTCATGCTTTAAATGTTCATCTAGAAAATGAGGTGGCTGAATTCAGTGATTTCTAAAGTTTGAGATCTAAAAAAGTATGACATCTCTAACTCTTGAGTGCTCATTTACCTACCTATTACTCCTGCCCAGATAGGAACTACTGAGGCTACTTTTGTTACCACCTAGACACTGTAGTCATTTTATAGTTGGGAAACTAAGAGGGTTACATGCTTATCTAACTAAAGTTGTTTGGTTGTTGTTTTGTTTCCTAATAACTTTAACTTCTATTTTAGAAGCAATACTGTTTATTGGTTCCAAGGCAGAAAATAAGGGTAAGAGATTGGTAATGGGGGTTAAGTGACTTGCCCAGGGCCACAGAGCTAGGAAGCTTCTGAGGCTAGATTTGAACCCAGGATCTCCCATCTCTAGTCCTGACTCTAAATCCACTGAGCCAGCTAGCTTACCACCTTTAGCTAGTTTTAACAGAGTCCTATCAAAAGTAACCATCAGATGTTGCCAAACAACACAGAAGTATCTTCCATTGAAGTTATATAGAATTGTCAGACAAGGAAAGAAACCAATTACAGACCACCCTGTAAGCAGTCAACTTCCAATCCTCAGATCATAAGATATTAATTGGCACATAGTCTAAGGATACCATATTTTTGCCTGAGGAGACCACTAAGTTCAGAAAAAATAGAAATAAAATGCCTTTGATGTAAATTATTATTTTAAGTGTTAGTCAAGAAGACACTAATCATTGTTTTCCATAAAAAGTATATTGCTATTATTTGATATTAATTCAATACATTTTTCATAGTCAAAGATATCATTATACAAATTATTTCTGTTTTAGAAGTGGCCCTTCTCAAGAGGGAATTTTATTTAGACAACCATAAATTTTTGGATTGACTGCATTTTGTACATATCTAAATACTCTAAAGGAAAGATTCTTCCTTTAATTTTTTTTAAATTTAGACTTTATTTAAATTACAGAATTAAGAAACATGAACTTTTCAGTATATCAAATAGAGAAAAAAAGAACTAGGAAAGAATGACTGTCTACTATGAATAATTTGTTTAATGAATATATGAAATTTAACAATAGTAACAATACTGTCCTTCTAATCTTACACCTTTCTGAACTTCCTTCTCCTCTACACATTTTATAATGTATCACTGATGTTCTTTTCTTTGATTATTTTTTGGGGGCATCATTATGATTACCTACCCTCTCTCTGACTCCAGTTTTGCCTACCTGCTGAAAAAGCCCTCCTCAAAGAGTAAGATTTCTAATCTCTTTTTATTCCCACATGCCATGATAAGTTTCTATGTTCTATTTCCCACTAGTTTGAAAGTAAAAAGAAGTTATATCCAAAAGTTTATCATGATTTTTGGACTGTTGAATTCATTTTTATCCTTCTATCTTCATTGCATTCATCATCTTCAAATTTCTCAGAAACACAGCAAATTAAAGATGGAAGGAATCTTAGAAACCATCTCATTCAATCCCTCACTTTGTTACCCATCAATTATTACTTGCATTTGCTCCCCTCTCTTTACATGTCATTATCATTAAAAGGTAACTGGTTGAGAAATTTCCTGTATGCCTTCAAATAAATCTCTTTAGTTAATAACCTGCTTTTCAATCCCACATCTGAACTTCCTATCTTTAGAACTTTTACTCTCATCCCAGTTAACATCCTCTGAAGAATTCGAGGTGCTGATTGAATCCTAACTATCCTTTGTATCCATCCTTTTAAGTCAATATTACTTTGGGGTTTTTTAGGCATTAAAATTTATTTTATTTTTTCCCCAATTCCATGTAAAAATATAGTTTCCAACATTTTTCAATGAATCTCAAATTCTCCCCTTCTTAGAACCCTCAAGATGGTAAACAATCTCATATAGATTTCACATGTGAAATCATTATCAATACCACTTAAAATACACTTATATTCCTCTTATTTTATCCTGTCCTAGACTCAATGCTCCCCTGGCCAACTCCCCACCTTTCCACTTTGTTCTAGTGTAGGGTATAAAAATCTCATCAACATTGCCAAGAAAAGGCACGACAATTTACTTCTCTCTAATTGAATTCCTAATTCCTGTTACTACCTAGACCAAACTCCCTTCCCTAGTCACTATTCCTCTAGGTTGAGCATTGGTTCTAGGGTTGGAGAAAATGGGTTTAAATGTTACCTCTGACACTAGCTGTGTGACCTCCAGCAATTCACTGAAGGTCTTAGATCTCAGTTATTTCCTTGAAAAAATGAGGTAATCAGAATCTAAATATTCAAATTAAATGGCTTTTGGAGTCTTTTCTAGCTGCAGGTCTCAGTTCTTAAATGTGATATTTTCCAATAAGAACATAAATTTTATGACTAGATTAAGATAAGTGAAGATAAGGTAAAGCAAGGTAAGATAAGATAATATGTGATAAACATAAATAAAGCACTTACTACTTGGCAGGTATTTTGCTAAGCCTGGAAACACAAATATAAACAAAAAAGAAAGCTCATCCCTGCCCTCAAGGAGTTTACATTCTAATGAAGGAAGACAAAATACAGAAGGAAGATGAAAACTGGGCAGACAGGAAAAAGTGGAATAGAAAAGTAGTCTTAAGAGTCATGAGCTGTACCTGGTTTAAAAGCCAGGGTCTACTTCATCAATGTATTTGTATCCCCAGTACTTAACACATGGTGGCATACAATGACACTTAATAAGCGCTTGTTAATCGACTAGACTCTATTCCTGCAAGTAAAGCTCAGTGCTTCAGTTTCCTCATCAGCAAAATTGGAGAGGCAATATAATGAAGTGCATAGAGCTGGCTACAGTTAAGAAGATGAGGGTTCATAGGGTCATATATCTAGATATAACTAGAATAGACCTCAGCTGGCATTAAGTACAATCTTCTCATTTTAGAGTTGAAGAAACGAAGGTCTAAAAAGGTTAAAAGACTCATCCAGGATGATGTGGCTAGTAAATGTCTGAAGAGGGATTCTTACCCAAGTGTTGCTGGAAATAAAAATCATTTAAATCCAAATGAAATCTATACATCTATTCATTACAGTGTCTCTGTGTGATCATGAGAAAAATCACTTGACCCCTTAAATGTCCTTTCTGAGACTGTAAGAGAAGATGCTAATTTGTTTTTCTCACTGGAAGTTCTTTATATTAATAAAGCCTAGATCTACATTCTGTGAAAACAAGTAATCTCTCTAATTTGAACTGAGTCAACAACCACAGGCACACTAGTGTACCTTTTGGCTTTAGTGCCACCCTCAATTACCTTGTTTTTCTCTTAATTATGGTTACTCTTTTAATGTTCTCCTTTATCAGAAAAAGAGCCAGGGGTCTGAGAAGCACAAACTCTTTCAAAGAGCCATCTATCACATACTTGTTTACTTCCTATTTCTTTCTTTGACCCAACATAAAAACACAAACAAATGCAAGTGGTTGCTTTTGGGTAAGTTAAGTAAATATTGGAGATCAAATAAAGTTGTGTTAGAAAGTTGTACAACCTCATCCCAAAAAAAGAGTAATAGAATCATCAAACCTTTCTGTGGCCCCATGGGCAGATGTAGCTCTAGCCCTTTGAATTTCTTCCTCTAAACGCCTTTTCTCGTCTTCCAATCGGGCAATATCTTCTGGAGATCGTCTTTGCTGGCTGATGAGTTGTAGTTCTTGGAGGAGGGCTTCTTTTTCTTTAATGAGCTGGAGGCGGTCTCTGTCTGCCTCTGCTATTCCTGGCCAAGACTCATTATCTAACAAGGCCAACTGCTGCTGTATATTTGCCACTCTTTAAAGAGAGAAACAAGAAAAAAAGAGAGTGAGCGGCAGAATAAAACCAAAAAATGAAGAAAGAACAATAAATCACATAAAGTATACTTGGACATCAGCTTTAACTCTATCATGAGAAGGGATCAGTTTCTCTGAGAATGACAGGAGAAAAAATAAGATGAATAGTTCTCTGGCATAATTTCTTCTACTCAGGACAGAACTGGAGTTGGCAACAATGGATATTTTGCTTGCTTGAGGAAACATACAAGAAGGCTAGTACTTTTACACACACACAGACCCATACACACACACTCCATGATTTCCAAATTAATTTAAATTGTTCTCATGATCAATTTCCTTTAGAATGGGCATTAGATGAGTAGTTTTAGAATGTAAATTTATCCAGGGGAGAGAGTGTGGCTTCTATTTATATTTTCCTTCTTTATATTCGGGTCATTCATCCATTTTGAGTTTATCTTGGTGTAGGGTGTAAATGTTGATCCAAACCTAATCTCTCCCACATTGTCTTCTAAATTTCCCAACAGTTTTTTTTTTTTTATCAAATATTGGGTTTTAGTCCCCAAAACTGGGATCTTTAGACTATCTTGCTGAGGTCATTTATCCCAAGTCTATTCCACTGGTCCTCTTTTCTGTCTCTTAGCTAGTACCAAATTGTTTTGATGACCACTGCTTTATAGTATAGTTTGAGATCTGGGACTGCAAGTCCTTCTTCATTTGCATTTTTTTTTCATAATTTCCCTGGATATCCTTGATCTTTTGTTATTCCAAATGAACTTTGTTATGGGTTTTCTAATTCAGTAAAAAAGATTTTGGTAGTTCAATGGGTATGACACTAAATAAGTAAATTAATTTGGGCAGGATTGTCATTTTTATTATGTTAGCTCATCCTACCCATGAGCAATCAACGTTTTTCCAATTGTTTAGATCTAGTTTTAATTATGTGGAGAGTGTTTTGTAGTTGTGTTCATATACTTCCTGTATTTGTCTTGGCAGATAGATTCCTAAGTATTTTATATAATCTAAGGTGATTTTAAACGGAATTTCTCTTTCTAATACTTGCTGCTGAAATGGGTTGGAGATATATAGAAATGCTGATTACTTATAAGGGTTTACTTTGTATGTTGCAACTTTGCTAAAATTGTTGATTATTGCAACTAGCTTTTTGGTTGATTCTCTAGGATTCTTTAAGTAGATAATCATATCATCCGCAAAGGGTGATAGCTTGGTCTCCTCATTGCCAGTTTTAATACCTTCAATTTCTTTTTCTTCTCTAATTGCTACTGCTAGTGTTTCTAGTACAATGTTAAATAATAGAGGTGATAATGGGCATCCTTGTTTCACTCCTGATCTTATTGGGAAGGCTTCTAGTTTATCCCCATTGCAGATGATGTTTGCTGATGGTTTTAGATATATACTGTTTATTATTTTTAGGAAAGGCCCTTCTATTCCTATTTCTAGTGTTTTCAATAGGAATGGGTGTTGTATTTTATCAAAGGCCTTTTCTGCATCTATTGAGATAATTATGTGATTTTTGCCGGTTTGCTTGTTAACATGGTCAATTATGTGGATGGTTACCCTAATATTGAACTATCCTTCCATTCCTGGTATGAATCCTACCTGATCATAGTGGATAATCCTTGTGATGACTTGCTGGAGTCTTTTTGCTAGTATCCTATATAAGATTTTTACATTTATATTCATTAGGTAGATTGGTCTATAGTTTTCTTACTCCGTTTTTGACCTGCCTAGTTTTGGGATCAGTACCATTTTTGTGTCATATAATGAATTTGGTAGAACTCCTTCTTTGCTTGTTCTGTCAAATAGTTTGTATAATATTGGGATTAGTTTTTCTTTGAATGTTTGATAAAATTCATTTGTGAATCCATCTGGACCTGGGGATTTTTTCTTAGGGAGTTCTTTGATGACTTATTCAATTTCTTTTTCTTATATGGGGTTGATTAGATAATCTATTTCTTCCTCTGTTAGTCTATGCAATTTATATTTTTGTAAGTATCCATCCATATCTCCTAGATTGCCATATTTGTTGCCATATAATTGGGCATAATCGTTTTTAATGATTGGTTTAATTTCCTCTTCATTAGAGGTGAGGTCTCCCTTTTCATTTTGGATACTGTCAATTTGGTTTTCTTCTTTCCTTTTTTTAATTAGACTGATCAGTACTTTGTCTATTTTATTTGTTTTTTCAAAGGACCAGCTTCTAATCTTATTTATTAAATCAATAGTTCTTTGACTTTCAATTTTATTAATTTCTCCTTTGATTTTTAGGATCTCTTATTTAGTCTTCATCTGAGAATTTTTAGTTTGTTCACTTTCTAGTTTTTTAATTAGCATGCCCAATTCATTGACCTCTGCCCTTCCTAATTTATTAATATATGAACTCAAGGATATTTCCCTCTGAGCAGATCATAGGTTTTGAAAGGATGTCTAATTATTGTCATTTTCTTCAATGAAATTGTTATTTCTATGATTTGTTCTTTGACTAACCAGTTTTGGAGAATTGTATTGTTTAATTTCCAATTAATTTTTGATTTACCTCTCCATGTACCCTTACTAATTATTATTTTCATTTCATTATGATCTGAGAAGGTTGCATTTATTATTTCTGCTCTTTTGTACTTGTTTGCAATGTTTTTATGCCCTAAAACATGGTCAATTTTTGTGAATGTAACATGTGCTGATGAAAAGAAGGTGTATTCTTTTTGTCCCTATTTATTTTTCTTCACATATCTACTAACTCTAATTTTTCTAAGATTTCATTCACTTCTCTTACCTCTTTCTCATTTATTTTTTGGTTTCATTTATCTAGTTCTGATAGAGGAAGGTTCAGGTCTCCCACTAGTATAGTTTTTCTATCTATTCCATCCTTGAGCTCCACTAGTTTCTCCTTTAGAAATTTGGATGCTATGCCATTTGGTGCATGCATGTTGAGTACTGATATTTTCTCATTGCCTATACTGCCTTTTATCAAGATGTAATTACCTTCCCTATCTCTTTTAACTAGATTTATTTTTACTTTGGCTTTGTCAGATATCATGAATGCGACTCCTGCCTTCTTTTTATCAGTTGATGTCCAATAGATTTGGCTCCATCCTCTTACTTTCACCCTATGCGTATCTTCCTTCCTCATGGGTGTTTCTTGTAGACAGCATATGGTAGGGTTTGGGGTTCAATCTAATCTGTTATTCACTTGTGTTTTATGGCTGAGTTCATTCCATTCACATTCAGAGTTATGATTACCAGCTGTGTATTTCCCAGCCTTTTGATTTCTACTCCTAGTCCTGCCTTTTCTTCTTTCATTATTCCCTTCTACATCAATGTTTTGTTTTTAATCAGTCTCCCTAATTCCCACCCTTATTTTACTTCCCTTGCTACCTCTTTCCCTTCTTATTCCCCCCCTCATTTTCTGTGCAGTCTTTTTAAAACTACCCCCCATTCTCTCTCCCTCCCTGATACTGCTTCCCTCCCCACCAGTCTGTTTGTTACCCTTCTAATCCCCTATAGGGCATGAATCTACTCTCTACCCCCAATGGATTGGATTGTTCTTCCCTCTTTGAGACAATTTCAATGCACATAAGAGTTGAGTATTTCCTATTTCCAACCTCTTTACCCTTCCAGTGTATTGATGTTCTCCCCCCTCCCACCATGAGCTTCTTTGTGACATATAAATTTGTCCCCTTTTGTTTCTTTTCATATTAACCTCTTTTTTTAGCTAAAGTTTTGTATATATACATATGTGTATGCATTTATGCATACATATATCTATATACCTATTTATGTCTTGTTATTTCATCCTATACTGTTTGTCACTGTTCCCTCTAAGCATAATTCTTCTAGCTACCCAGGTGATAACAATAGTTTTTAATAATTACCAATGACCTCTTTTTTTATAGGGATACATATCATTTTAACTTATTGAGTCTCTTTAAAAACAGTTTTGTTTTGTTTTTGTTTTGTTTTTCTTCTTTCCCCCTCTTTTTTAAATTACATTTTGATGATTCTCTTGAGTTCTGTGCTTGGACATCAAATTTTCTGTCCAGGTCTGGTCTTTTCTTTATGAATGCTTGGAATTCTTATATTTTGTTGAATGACCATACTTTCCCCAGTAAGAATATAGTCAATTTTGCTGGGTAGTTGATTCTTGGATGTAGACCTAGTTCCCTTGGGTTCCGGAATGTCATATTCCATGCCTTTTGGTCCTTCAGTGTAGATGCAGCCAGATTCTGTGTTATCCTCATGGTGGTTCCATGGTATCTGAATGACTTCTTCTTGGCAGCTTATAAAATTTTTTCTTTGGTCTGATAGTTCTTCAATTTGACTATAACATTCCTGGGTGTTGTCAGTTGGGGATTAAGTACAGGAGGTGATCTGTGGATTCTTTTAATATCCACTTTTCCCTCTTGTTCTAGAATATCAGGGCCATTTTCTTGAATAATTTCCTGTATTATTATGTCCAGACTGTTTCTTTTGCCATGGTCTTCTGGTAGACCAATGATTCTTAAATTATCTCTCCTTGAACATTTTCTAAATCTTCTGTTTTGTGAATGAGATGCTTCATATTTTCCTCAATTTTTTTCATTCTTTTGGTTTTATTTTATAGTGTCCTCCTGCCTTGTGAGATCACTTAATTCTAGTTGTATTCTGGTTCTTAAAGACTGGATTTCATCCCTGGCTTTTTGGTCATCCTTCTCCTTCTGGTCTGATTTTCTTTGGGGTCATCTTTCATTCTCCTTACCTCATCTCTCATCTCCGTTGCCCCATTTTTCATCTTCTTTGCCTCTTCTTTTATCTCCTTTGCCTCATTTTCAATCTGGTTGACTTTGGCTTTCAAGATACTATTTTCTATTTCCAGATGACTTATCTTAGTTTTTAAGTTCTTTTTCCAATTGTCTTCAGCCTCTCTTAATTGTGTTTTGAATTGCATTTTGAGTTCTTCCAAAGCCTGTATCCAATTCTCTGGGATTTCTGATTTATCTTTTGAAGATCCCTCCTCCTCTGTTCCATTTGCTCTTCGTTCGTTGCCTGTATAGAAGTGGTCTATTGTAATTTCTTTCTTCTTTTTCTTTTGTTTGCTCATATTTACCCCTTCTTTATTCCCTGTATTTATCTGTGCTCTTGCTCCTCTCATTTTTTTGGTTTTGGGGTTTTCTGTCAGTCTCCCTTCTTGGAGCTTTGACAAAAGATCTTTCCGTGCAGTCTGTGGAGGATGGGTGTTGGAGTTCGAGCTTCCCTGTCCTCTGGAGGCTTTTGATTGGATTAAAGTCCTGCAGTCTATGGGGGAGGGATGTTGGAGCTTGGGCTTCCCTGACCTCTGAAGACTTTTGATGGGATTAAGTTCAGCTGGTTTGGGCTGGATGTGCTCTGAGGCCAAAACCTCCTAGAAGGCTGGAGCAATATGGAGGGTCTCCTCTTCCGTGACCAGGCTGCCCGCTCTCCGCTCCCTCTCTAACTACTTCCCCACCACCTGTGTTCAATGCTCTGGGCCTGGCACAGCCCTGTCTACAAGGTGAACCCTCTAGAAAAGAGCCTTTGCTCACCCAGAGGTTCCCTCTGCTGCTGGAGGCTTATCACTCTAGGTGGTGGTGGTGGTGGTGGTGGGGTCCTGAGGGTACCTTTCTTCTGCTTTCCCCTTAAACCCGAGTGTTCTTGAATTCTGACTTTTGGGGGATGTACCTTTTGGATTGAGTCCATAAGGAGGGTTCCTTGGCTCTGTCTTTTTTTTAGGTTTGATTTTCTGTCCCCTAGGAGCATTTAGTGTGTAATTGGTAAGGAAGGATATTCAGAGATCTGAACTTTTGCTGCTTCTATGCTGTCATCTTGACACCGCCTCCTGTGGTTATATCTATGACTACATATTATATACTATGACTATAAGTAAAATCATAGGATCAATAAATTGTTTTAATCCAGATCTGTGATTTTTTTCAGCACATGGCACTCCATGTAGAAATTTGCTCACCTATCAGAAGAAGCCTTTTAAAAATTTGCCATCTTAGACAATGAGTTAGACTAGGAGAGATTAAATAATTTTCCCAGTTTTCACAGCTTGCATGAGTCAAAGTCAAGACTTGTTCTACTCTGTAGGTAATGATGTGCAAAAGAAATACTGTTTAAAGAATGAATTGGGTATGTCAACCTTCAGAGAAAGAAATGATAAACAAAACAAGCAAGATATACTTTTATATATACATATTTTTTTTGGTCAAATATTTCCTTCTCTAATGTGGGAAGGACAGGGAGGAAGAGAGATACTTGGGAATTTTAATGTAACAAATGAATTAAATTTTTTTAAAGGGTAAACTGGGTCTTCCAAACCCCAAGACCAGCCCTCTAGCCAATATACTAATTTAGCTCTCTGCTTTCAGCATATAATTGTATTCTAAATTAGAAAGAAAATAATGTATATTTAAATTGGAATATAAGCTAGATAAAAAGGAACCTGTGAGCCAGGAAGACCTAGGTTTAAGTCCTACTTCTAAAATACAATGTGTGGACCTGGCAAATCAAATAACTAATTAATGTTCCAGATAATTCATTAAGACTCTATCTTTCTTAGCAGTCTGCTAAGACAACAGTCTACATTGAAATAGAGTTTCCATACATGTGTGGATAGTCAAGCAACTTATAGCTCTTTTCTAAAAACCATCCTCAAAGATTCAAGTGGCATATGATGTCATTTTTCTTAACTTTTATTGATATCTTATTTTTATATCCCTTCATTTCCATTGCTTCCAAGGCATAAGAATGGTAAAGAGCTAGGCAACTGGGGATAAGTGACTTGCTCGGAGTAACACAGCTAGGAAGTATCTGAGGCCAAATTTGAACTCAAGTCCTATCTCCAGACCTGATTCTCTATCCACTGAGGCATCCAGGTGCCCTTATACATGTAATGTTTTACAGAATTCTCAACCTATGAAAAGAAGAAGAGAGGGGCATTTTCTCATCTCCTTTAGTTTTCTCATCTCTCTTTGGCCAAGCTCCACGGGATTGTAATTACAAATGATTCAGTTTCATTTTTTGGTCATTGTTTCCATTTCTGTATTGTTTCTTTTAAAAATCACATCATCAATCAAGTATATATGAAGCTCACACAAATGAAGTTGTATCGATCTGATTCTACCTTTTTGTGTAGACAGAAATGACCTAATTTTCATTATTAAGCACCAAGTAAAACTTTCACAAAACCCATCAACTAGAGCGTCAGAGCCTTTCCAGGTTTCTATGTACTATATTGTTTATCCTGGCGCCAGTTTGGCATCAGGCACACTGTTTCTTCTATGATTTTTTTGATTAAAGTATTCAGGAGTTGAAAAATGAAATGCAAGAATCGTGGTCTGCATTATTTTAAAAGTTTAGAAGGATTTCACTTCAATGAAAAAAGGAAAGGATAGTTTATATTATTAAAGCAAACTTCTTCCTCCCTCCTCCCCTTTCACTGCTAAAGAAAACACAAAACCTTTTAAAAATAAGGTCAGATTTGTTTTAGCTTCATAAGTTTAAATATGGCCAGAAGAATTTGGGTTAGGGGGTAAAAGGGGGGAGTGTTGGAGCACGTGTTTCCTGGCTGTGACATGGAATGTCTGATCTGAACTAAAGCAAATGCTGTATATGTTCTTGTCAATCAAACACTAACACTTCAGCAGCTATTTCAGTAAAAATAAGGCAATGAGAAAAAAATTATGCCAAAATAGAACAGTCTTTCCCAATGCATGGAGTAAAGACTAGTTCAAACAATAAGGAACAAATGAAGCAGGGGGCACCCTTACTCCTTGACTTCTCTACACCTGCTCTGCCCTACTTCGCCAGCTTAGACCTCATGGGGCAACTGACCAAGGAAAGTCACTTCATGGCTTTTCATACTATTTGGGTGACTGGGGACTCAAAAACTCCAAATCTTCAGGGGAGAAGGAGAACTACTGGCCCTTAGCATCTGTCCTTCAGATCCCTAAGCACAGTCATCTAGGGGTGCTAATGTGCCTTACAGACTTCTGGGGGTTGCCTTCCTCTTCCCCTTTCCTTTCTATCTGCCTTAAATGTGAATTCTTTTCTATTTCTTGTCTCCCCCAACTTCAGCGTAAGCTCCTTAAGATTAGGGACTTTGGCATCTCATTTTTTTTCCCTATGTGAATCCATAGTACATAATATTTCACCCACAGAGTGCTCTTAATAGATTTTTTTCATTTGTTTCTTCATTTATTCATACCAAATCAAGAGAGAAAATTTCAGTCAGTTATTTGCATTTTTTTTTTTTAGTTAGCACAGTGCTGGGCCTGGGATAAAGGAGACTAGAGTTCAAATCTAGCCTCAGACACTTACTAGTTGAGGTAAAGTCACTTAACTTAATCTGTTTGTCTGTTTCCTCAATTGTAAAATAATAGTATCTGCCTCAAAGGGGTTTTGTGACAATAAAATTAGATCATATTTGTAAGGTGTTTAGCGCAGTGCCTGGCACATAGTAGGTGTATATACATAGTACATATATATATACATATATACATAGTATATAAAGGGTACCAATTATTATTAGAAAATTTAATTAATATATGCAATAAATTAACATGTTATAATGAGTAAACTAATTTAACAATATATGATCATTTCAGATCCCTACATGTATAAATATTTATATACACATATGTAGTATATGCTACATATAGAAAAACAAAATATTAAAATAATCAATAAACAGCCTCTCAATATAACTATTTAAGCAAGGGGTTTCCTCACTGCCTCCTGATGAGCAGGCTATCAAAAATTAGAGGTCTAGCACAATTCTTTACACACTTTTTGGTAACAATCTTGATGCTCTAAGCCTCTACTCAAATAGAACTCCGTGCTAATGGATTGCTTATTGACTTAAAACCCCCCCCAACACAAATTAACATTATCTCGGTGGTACAATAGGTTGAATATGGAGCCTGGATTTAGAAAGACCTGAGTTCAAACCCAGGCTCAGATACTATATTCAGGTATGTGACTGAGCAAGTCACTTAAACTTCCCTCAGTTTCCTCATCTATAAAATGGAGACAATAATAGCACCTGCCTGTTAAGAATTATTATGAAGATCAAAGGAGGCATGTAAAGCAATCAGCACAGTGTCTGGCATATTATTTTGTTAAACGTTTCCCAAATTGCATTTTAATCTAGTCTGGGTTTCACTTTCGAGTTTTGCCAACAGTGAATTTAACACCTCTGTTCCAACACCAGGTGCCAATCTGAACAGACAGAGGGAATTTTCTCATGGGAGAGTCCCTTCACCAGTGAAATCACAGGTCCAATGTAAAAATAAAATAAAATAAATAGTATGGGAAATATGCAGAATATTGTAAGCTATATGGAAAATGTCAGTGCTTTACAAAGACTAAGTGAGCCTTATTTACTATTGATTGTAATTGTCAGAGATCATAATGCACCTGAAAGTTTCCAAGGAAAGTCTCTGCAATTATATTCAATGAGGGTAGGTTGGAGGTGAGGGACAGATCTATTATGTGCCAGTCAACTCTGCTAAGTACTTGACAAATATCTCCTTTGATCGTCCCAACTATCAATTAAGGTAGGGGCTGTTTTGCAGTTCCATTTTGCAGTTAAGGAAACTGAGGCAAACAACACTTAAGTAACTTGCCCATAGTCACACAGCTAATAAGTGTCTTCTTGACTCTAAGCCCATTATCCATCCATGGTAACACCAAGCTGGGGGAAAGGTGATAAATTTCTGCCATAATATTTTACAAATCTTAAAGGACTATACAAATGCTAGTAACAAAAATGATGAAGATGATCCTAGGTACCTGAGGTCTTGGGGTTCAGAGAAATTAAAATGATGGGCAATGATGACTCTGTGACAGATACATTCTTGACAGCTCCTTCTGAACCCTTCTCTAGTTCCCTCAAGCATAATGATCAGAAATATCACCAAGCTGACTAGCAGAGGTTGTAGGAGCCCAAAATTGGATCCTACCAAATCTGTAGACCTGCTTAAGAGATTTCTGAATGGGTCTGAGGCAATTTAGATACTCATTTTCCTGCAGAGATTTATACCTACAACTAAGCTATTTGGTTTAAAGTAGATGGATGACACACAAACCTTAGAACCTTAGAATTAGCTAATGCCAATTTTTATTTTTTTTTTATAAAAACCCTTACCTTCCATCTTGGAGTCAATACTATGTATTGGCTCCAAGGCAGAGGAGTGGGAATGGCTAAGCCATGGGGGTTAAGTGACTTGCCCAGGGTCACACAGCTGGGAAATGTCTGAGGCCAAATTTGAACCTAGGACCTCCCATCTCTAGGCCTGGCACTCAATCCACTGAGCTACCCAGCTGCCCCTTAATGCTAATTCTTAACAAAGTTAAGTTCTTTGCCAGGATTCAAACTACTGCACAGGATAATACACTGAGAAGCCCCAAAGGGCCTGGAGATATTTGTATAATGAAACAGATAGAGGAGTTGTACTTTATTTTTACTGGTCTTATATTTAATTTTTCTCGGAAAAGTTTCAAGTTAATAGTCTTCTAAAAAGTCTGTCTATTTGTTCAAAAGTGCTAAGGCATGCCAAATGCTGTCACTGAGGAAAAGATTAATGAGTGAGGCAACTAAATCAGGATAATGAATCTTTCAGGAGCAGTAATGGATCAAGTTGGACTTGAACATTTATCTAAATCTAACCTCCCAAACTAAACATTACTGAGGTCACATTACTAAAACTGAAAGAAAACAAATGTCTGTTATGCAGAGGCATAAAGTAAGTAATGTCGAATCAGGCATTAGATTTAGAGACATCTGCAAGTGTAGTACGGCATTCTACAATTTGAGATTGAATGAAAGAGGTGAACAACTTGTCCATCACAACAGACAATCTTTCTTAAAACTGGTATAAGTTTTTACTTCTTCTACTTTGACTTATCTTATTATTTGTCATTTTAGTCCAATTGCTATCTTTGACAAATACATAAATTTATGTTTGCCGTATGTAGGTAAATGATCTTTTTTGTGGGGTTCCTATTAAATGATTCTTAGTATATGATCAAGTCTATAGTACATGTTTATTGAATTCAACCTATCTTAGTAATTCTGTGATTTTCCCACAAGACTTTTTTCTGTGAGACTGCTTTTCCCTGCCACTATTTAATCAATATATTTTTTGGTAAGCATAGTACTAGTGTTAAGGTATAAAAAGACAAAAAAAAAATATCAGTCCCTGCTCCCAAAGGGAGCTTACATTTTATTAGGAAAAACACCACATATGTATAAAGAAGTAAACAAAAGTAATTTTAGGAGATTTGCTAACAGATTGGGGCATCAGAGAAATGACTCATGTAGGATGTGGAATTTGAGGTGACCTTTGGGGAAGAAAGGGATTCTAGGAGTCAGAAGTTGGGAAGTAATATGTCTCAGTATCCTATGCAAAATTACAGAGAAAGGAGATATTTACAAGGAACAGCAAGTCAGCTGGTTTAGCTGGAAAGTAGAGTGAGTGGGGGGGGGGGTGAATAATGCATAAAAAACCTGTAACCATACTGGGGAGGCAGATTATGAAGGGTTTAAATGCCCAACAACGGAGTTCATTTTTATTTCTGAAGCAATAGGAAGCTATTAGAGCTTTTTTAACAACATGGCTGGATATATACTTTAGGAATATTACTGTAGCAGCTGTTTGGAAAATAAATTGGTGAAGGGTGGGGTTGGAAACAAGGACACCAATCTATTGCAATGGTCTAGACAAATAGTGATGGAGGGCTGATAAAGGAGACAGCCTTATGATGGGAGAGAAAGGTGCTGTGGAAGTAGACTTGTCAACTGACTGTGAGGGTTATTCAGAAGGAAGTCAAAAGATGGCTCTTAAGGTTGTAAACCTGGGTTATGATCTCGGTATGGGAAGAAGTATAGGTATAGGAAGTGAGACGATTAGTTCTGTTTGGTGAATGTTGAATTTGAGATGCCTTTAGGACATTCAATAGGAAATATCTAATAGGAAGCTGGTACTACTGAATTGGTAGCACTGGAGAACAACTAGGGACAGAAATATAGATCTGGATGTCCATTATGCTAATTCATATGCCAGTTTTGCTATAACTTGAAAAGATTTTTTATTTTCTTCCCTTTGCCCCCAAAGAAAATACACAGCAAAAATGAGTATTTGTTAGAAAATCCAACTTGCTAGATGAAATAAATTCTGATTCTCACTAGCTGCTAGTGCATTCCTTCTGTAAAACAATTACTATTTATTCATTTTTTACATCATGTATTCATGTACACACTGCTCTACCCTAAAAGAATGTACACTTGAATTCAAGGACTATTTTGTTTTTATCTTTATTATCATAAGGGCCTAACCCAGTGACTAGGACAAAGTCAAGACTCAATGTTTGTTTATTAAATGAATTTTCTAAGAGAGTCAGCGTTGTGGTGATATAGAAAGATAATTATATATACATCCCAAGTGTTACTAGAGTACCCATGAACATTTTTTGTAAAATCCATAAGAAGTTTCAATATATTTGATACATCTTTAGAGGATTTATGGGAGAACATGGACAAAAACTGCATGAGATGAGGACTTTATAGAATAGAGAGTAAGCATATCAGTGACCTCATGGATCACTGACATATAAGAAAATACTTGAAGTATGGAAATATTTTACTGCCTTGCATATTTCATATCTCATGTTCACCTCATCTCCAGTTCTAACAACAAAATCAAGAAAAATATTTGTCCTACTTAATGTTTAATCCTCATTTTTTTCTTATTTTGAAATGGCTTCTAACAGCTGGGGGATGTGGTGAAAGAGAGAGTATGGGAAATGGTAAAGAATGTCCCTTTAAAGAATATATTTTATTCTCAAAAGTTAGACAAAGGCAGAGCTATTACTGACTAAAGGCAAAGGGAATATCTACATGGAGGGGAAAAGGCAGTACACTGTGTCATAAGGTGAGTGCTGCCCTTTTTTCTGGAAGTGTGTCTTCACTACAGCAACCATCATTCTAGTACCTTGCAAAGGTGATCCTACAAGGGCTCTCTAACAGCTCTCACCTCTGCAAGAACCATTATGTTTATCTAAGGTAGAACTGTCCATGCTGAAGTCCAACTGAATTTGCTCTAGGCCAAAGAACTGGTTGAGCTAAAGCTCTGAAAAAAGGATAAAATTAAGGAATCTGCCATGCTCTTGCAAAAGTTCAGGTGGTGGCCTTTCATTTGAATTCGATGAAATTTTATTATTTCCTATTTACAAAGAACTCTCTTCTTCCATTTCTTCCATAATAGCATAGAAATCATGTCACAGAACTGCATTTGCTCTCTGTTGCTTTTGAAGCACAGGTGCTGTGAAGCTAAAATTTGAGCAGGGGGAGGGAACCCATCTCTTCACTAACTTTATCAATTATCTACCTGATTTTTACTTCCCTCACAAACACGCTAGTATGCATATATACTGTTTCTTCAGTGAATCAGATATTTGGTCCATAGGTCACTTTTCAGCAATATGAATAAATATTGAAGCAAGGCATACAAATTAGGAATCCAATTAACTTTGCCAATAATTATTATGTAATTTGGGGTAACTTAACATTTTAAATTGCTCTCAATTTAGAAAATTGACAAGTCTGGCACTGGCCAAAATCAAATCTTATTTTTTCCCAAAGAAAATCTTGAGTTTTTAGTTATTTAATCAAAAAAAGTGTAAAGGAAAAAATTAATGAAATGAAGAATTTCAATTAAGAGGACTAATTTCCAGTGCTTTACCCATTGTTGGCATAAAAAAATCAGGTCTTTAGCCAAAATTAATCATTGCATTGTCATATTTCACAGCTTTCAAAACAAAAATAAAACATATGGTAAGAAAAGAACACTCCAATCAGGAAAAAGAAATCTGGTTAAAGTTTACTTCAGGCAGCCATCTGGAAAAGTTTTTTTGGCAGTGTGGAATACTTAGGCAAAAATATCTGTGCTAAAATCGTGTGCTCTTTTCCAGTGCAAAATTCAGAATATGTTAATGATGATATAGTCTGCTTATTTACAGTTCAATATTTATCAGAGTAGTCAAAATCATAGCATGTTAGAGGGGATCATGAGGATTGTTTCATTCAAAATCACCCAGAGAGGTACAAATTTGCCTAAGATCTCATAGCTGGAGTAAGACTAGGATTCTATGCTGGCATCTAATACAGCATTGTTTCTCTTATAACACACCGCCTCTCTTTAAAAAGATTGGGCAATCAGTGTATGTAGGATGCAGATATGCTATGCTATGTGTTTTATCATATATGGTTCAATGAAGTATTCCTTCCATTTTGGGTCTTATACTTTGGGTATAGGGCAGAGGGAGGAGAATGGGAGTGTACTTGATATCTTTACATCTACAGAACTCAATGCTACTGAAAAATAGAAACATGAAAAACTATCTATCTATATCTATCTTGTTGAAATAATCAGCTATTTCAGTATATTATATATCAGCAATATTGAAAGATCTGATTTTAAATCTATAACTCCATTTCAGCATTCAGGCAGCCTTTGAGCATCTCTGTACTGTGCTACAAGCTGGAGGGGAGTATGGTGGTGCTGACGGTGATGATAAACAAGAGAAGTACAAATATTATAATCTATTTACAACTTAGCACACAATTCCAGAAAGAAAACTAATATAAACTACAAAGGTGATAAAGGTTGGGACACTATTAAGAATCATGATTATACAATTTATTCAAAGAGCAGTTGATCAATGGGAAGACATTTAGGGACAGTGGATAGACTTCAACTCTGAATACAAAAACCAACTGTCTTCTGGGATGAGTTTTCTTTGAAATTTCCTTCTTCTAGTACTCTCAAGACATAAAAGTCTGATGGACTTTCAGAGCATATAAAAGCACATCAATTTTATCTGGCTTCTTTCTAATTTTAGGCATCATAAGGTAGCAATTTTAGAGATGTGAATCAATAGATACAAATGTATATATATAACATATATAAGCAATTTCATTTATATTTCTATATTTCCAGTGGCTT
This sequence comes from Monodelphis domestica, assembly GCF_027887165.1. Taxonomy (NCBI): domain Eukaryota; kingdom Metazoa; phylum Chordata; class Mammalia; order Didelphimorphia; family Didelphidae; genus Monodelphis; species Monodelphis domestica. The sequence goes on along the minus strand of NC_077234.1, from coordinate 228,681,696 downwards.
ATTATAAAAAAAAATCTGCCTAAATGACTAGAGTAGTATGGGAGAAGAAATCACTGTTAATCAACAAACATTTATTAGGGACCTACTCATGATCCAGTTACTGTGCTGGGCATCAGCGATTGAAATGCACAAGTCAAATAAATAGTAGCAGCCCTCAAGATTATATTCTAATAGGAAAAGAGGTAAATAATAGAATGTAAACTTAGTAAGTATACTAGGAAAATAAGAAAGGCAGTCTAACCAGTAAATTTCCAGGTTTTCCTGGTCCAATCCATTTTAACTACCTCTGTTTGAATAATGTTCTTAATAGATGATACTCCCCCTATTATTCTCCTACTCAGAATCCTTAAGTGCATTTGCCAGTGATTAACAAGTAAGTCCATATTCCTAGAAGACATTCAAGGGCTTCTCTGCCCTGGCTCCAAAATAACTTTTTGTCAGAATTCCCACTACTAAAGACTGAGTTCAAGTTTTCACACTATTTTTTTATTCAGACCATTTCCCCCTCCCATCTACACACTATCCTTCACATCTGGAATGAATTACCTTTCCCATTCCTTAAAGACTAGACTATGTGCTCCCATATAATTCTCCCTCAGAACTTAGCACCACATCTGGCACATAGTAGATGCTTAAGAAATGATTATGAATTAATTGTCCATGCAGTCTTCCCTAATAATCAGTGGAAAATGAACTCTACATTTTCAAATAGCCTCTAATATTCTGTTTAGACTTCTATATGTTTATGTTCTAGAGTGTATTTTTTAAAAACTCTCATCTTAAATCTTAGAATTGATACTAAGTATTGGCTCTAAGGCAGAAGAGTGGTTAAAGGATAGGCAATTGGGTTAAGTGACTTGCCAAGGGTTACACAGCTAAAAAGTATCTGAGGCTATATTTGAATGCAGGACCTCTCGTCTCCAGACCTGTCTCTATCCACTGAGCCACCTAGATATTCCTAATGTGTATTTTAATGATATTTTTCTATTATATTTCACCAACAGGAGTCCAGGCCTTTTTAGGTAGAGGATAATGTCTTATTTCACATATGGATACCAAGCACCAAAGCAGTGACTTGCCCATAGCTGAAATTAAACAAATGTTTGGTTGATATAAGCTCAAGGAATATGAAATTTAGAGCTTAAAGGAATTTAAAACAGAACATTAAGAAATGCTCCATATTTTCTCCAAAATCAAGCTTTTTTCTACTGGCACTAGACATGCTTACTTTATTTCAATGAAATTAAAATATAAAAAAGAACAAAAGTGATCAAAACTGGTGAATCTCAGATCATTTTCACACATTAAAAGAAAATTGTGGGGCAACTTGTGGCTCAATGGATAGTGAGCCAGATCTGGAGATGAGAGATATTGGGTTCAAATATGGCCTCAGATACTTCCCAGCTGTGTGACCACTTAAGCCCAGTTATCTAGCCCATACAGAACTTCTGCCTTGGAACTAATATTTAGTGTAAATTCTAAGACAGAAAGAAGATAAGGCTTTTTTTTAAAAAGATAGGAAAAAATGATAATTTTTCCATTGTTAGTTTTCAGATTGAGGGCAGTTAGGTAGCAACTTAAGTGTTTAAAGTTCCAAATCTGTAGTTAGGCAGACTCATCTGGCTGCAGACATTTACTAGCTATATGACTCTGGGTAGTTCACTTAACTGTTTGCCTCAGTCACTTAACTGTTTGACTCAGTTTCCTCATTTTAAAAAATGAGCTAGATAAGGAAATGGCAAGCCACCCCAATGTGTTTGCCAAGAAAAACTCAATTTGGGGTCATGAAGAGTTAGACACAGCTGAAATGACAGACCAACAAGTTTTCATATTGTATTATTTTTTCAGCTGTAACTCATAAAGTAAATAAAAAATAAAAACTCATAAAAATACAAAGAAACACAAGGACTAAGGATGGTATCACAGACATCTGTGAACAAAATAATATGTTGGCCATAAAGCAAGAGTATAGGATAATCCTTTTTTGATAATATGTCAAGAGAAAACTAGGAAGACCCCCAGCCCCCAAAGCAGAACTCTGGTGGTTAACTTACTGTAGAGGATAAATAAGAATCACACAAAATGAGGAGCTTTGGATGCAATGAAATTTGCATCATTGGAAGAAATCTTATGACAGATCCATTTATATATTTAAGGATTTTTAATACTTTTAGATAATTTATTGCAATGTTAGAACAGACATGAAATTTTAGTGTTAAAACCATTCATTCTAATTACTTCATTACAAAGATGAAGAACCCAGGATCTAGTTAGGAGACATGACATATCGATGTATATGTGATATAATGAATATAGACTAATTTCCAAATTATTTAAAATCAGTTCTACAGTAGCCTTGATATTTTCTAAAAAATCTTGCATAAACTAGAAGAATCCTATATATTAACAAAGATTCCTATTTACCATATATTTTAAATGTATTTAATACACCTATGAATTTTTTCTTGACTTACATAATTCCCTGTTCCTCATTCTTAGAGACCAACTTCTAGTTAAAAATATTAAAACTATAAATGGTCATCTCAAGGATTGAATGCATTAATAGCCTGTGATTTTCACAATCATATAGCTATCTTAAATGTTATTCATTTTGTTTTTAAAACGAGCTTTTAATATTACAAGGTTTCAAAATGCAATTTACATTCCAAAAGTAATCTTATGGTATTTTACTTTGTGCCATGTCAATGTGCAATTTTCTGTTGTTTCTAAAATATTTCTGCTTTTTGAAACAGCAGGCTGGGTTCTGCGCAAGTTGCCCATTCCCATGTACTAGAAATAAGGAGCAATAGGTCTGAATTCCTCATTCCTGTAGGTGGTATCAGATTATTGCCTTACAGGTGCTATCTGAATTACAGTTTACATTAATATAGACTTCACTCTTCCTGTTTGCCTTAATTTGCTTTTTGACATTCATAGGAATCAGGGAACTTCCCAGTCCAAGTTGTTAGCCAGTTTTCAAAGAGGTATCCTCTGCTTGCTTCACTCTAAGGTGAAGTTTTGTACAGTGGTCTCTACTACA